>NW_007726322.1:797627-805837 GCF_000696425.1 Galeopterus variegatus
GGATCGCAACCCTCAGTGTTGCCCCCGTACCGGACCGGGGACCGGCAACGGGATCGCAACCCTCGGTGTTGCTCCCGCGCCTCGCTCAGCCAGTGAGCGGGAACCGGTCTGTACATGGGATCCGAACCCTCGGGCGGGAGCGCTGCCGCGCTTCCCAAGCGGCGCACTATCCATTGCGCCACCGGGCCAGCCCCTCACCTCCAAGCATTCTAATGAGCTAGAATTTACTGTTCCAGGATCCCAAACATTTTTACTTCAAGAATCAAATCAAGAATCATGTATTATCTTTTCGACTGGTCTCTTTCTAATGTTATCTATCCCTAGCCCTATCTCTAATCAGCCATGGGTAAAATGGGCTGAGGACAGTCTATAGATGATGGGATCAAGATATTCCCTTGTGTTTCTAGGCACTGGCAAATTTGGTTCTTGTATTTATGCCTGGTTGAGAAAGACAGAAATCTACGTGAGGAAAAAAATGTGACCTATGGACTGAATTGTTACCTTTGTGTGGCACATTCCCTGTTTCTAGGGCAGCGCAGGAGACAAAGAATGCATTTATTTTATGGAAAGGGATAGAGGGGAGGAGAAGAAACAGAAACTGGAGGATTGTGCAATAACAGCAATTTCAAATCCCTCCAGGAAGTTTATATTTCAAGTCCTTTAGCTGTTTAAAAAGGAGCAGTTTACTGAGGGACCCCGACCCAATTCTGCTGTGTGCAGATTTCCTTGTCTGTAGGTGTCCTGATCCCTAGCCCTAGGGGCAGGCAGGCAACTGTGTCTGGACCCTGCCCTGAGAAGGTCTACATCTCCCCACAGCAGAGACCACAGGTCTTGAATAGCATCGAGGTGGTCAAATATTCTGATGGAAGAATGAGAATAAGGATGGGAGTGAAAAGAAACAGTTTGCTGGATCTCAGCAATAGAAAGTATAGTGTTTCCTGTGTCATATGCAAACCAGACTGGACTTGCTGTGTTGCTCAGATGGCTAATAAAAGGGTGATATTCAATGCAGAATTTCACAATTTAAACATAACAATTTTAGGGTGCGGGTTTATTGTGCAAAACAAAAAATGCTTCTCAGTCCATCTAGATAATGGGAAAAGTGTAATAATTAAGATTTGGTGCCGATTTGAAGCCTTTACATCCTGCCACTAGCTTAATCATCTGCATATTTTCCTTCATGCCAGGGATGATTTGACGGGGTATGGTTCAGAACTCTCTCTGGGTGCTTAGTAAATATTTTTGACTGACCAAATGACGCTTTGTCTTTTCCCTTTCTCACTCAAGAGTGATGTCCTGCACTTTCACCATCAACCTCCAACCAGTGATGTCACCGTTCTGTCCCTGCCATCCATCCCTATGAGTCCCGAATGCCCTTACCCTTGCCCTGTACATGCAATGCATCTTCATGCTGTTGTCCTTTTGTTTGCCTTTCTGTGTCCTTTGTGTCCAGAACAGTGTCGGCATGTGGTAAGGTGAAGACTGAAAGGGAAGTAAGCAGTAGGGTCAGTGATTAAAGATCAGGACTTTCTCTCTTCAGCTTCAGCCTGCGTGCCACTCTCCTCATGCTAGGGACCATCTCCGTCGCTGCACCCAAGCCCCACTGCTGCTATCCAGTCAGTTCTATGCTATTCTTGTGAATTACGTGAGACAGAAGAGGAGTGTGATGCTTGCTGGGTGACATACTTCAACAAGCCAGATATAGATGCCTGGTAATTGCATAAAGGGATGAACAAACTCGTTGGCTATGATCTGGTTCCTGAACTTAAAGTTATCAATGCTGCTTGGCAGGCATGCAGACAGTTGCATGATTTTGCTAGTGCAGTTTGCATCCTAGAGGTTGATAAGTAACTCAGACCAACTTTAAATGAATTGGGAATCTCCACTCCAGGGGAATTGGGCCTTGAGAAAGTGTAAACCCCCACGGATGGGCTTTCCATGGATTTATTGCTATTGCTACTTGATTTTAAAATCACCTGGAAATACTGTTGAGAACATATTACCTTATTTGAACAAGTTTTCCTTTATTGAGTACCAAACCATGTAATGGTAGCTTGGACTTTGATAAAAGGGAAATGAGTTTGAACTGAAAAAAAAAAAAAAAGTATCAGGACTTTGGAACCAGACAGGCCTGGGCTGGCATCCTGCTCCGTATTATTACTGTTTAATCTTAATGTCAGGACCCTCAATTTCTTCACTTTTAAGATGGGGATAAGAACACATGCTTCAGAGAACTGTGAGAAGGTTAGAGACTCTACACAGCAGAGTACCTGTCTAAAATAAGCTCAGTGTTAGGTGAGAGCCTTTCATGGGCATTAGGCACTCTTGCTTTGAGGGCCCTTTCTTTCCAGAAAATATATTAAAAGTTATATTTTATGACTATGTTGGGATAAAGATAAATTAATTAATATTATATGTCAAAACTATTTTTAACCTAAAAGCTCATCATTTTTTTCTGTCTTAAAATAAATGAATACATTTTTGTGGGCCCTAAGACTATTGTGGATCCTGGGCACTGTGTCTACCTACAGTGCCTAATGGGTAAATCAGCCCTGATGGGTGAGAGATTTGTGTCGGTGATCCTTCCTTGTACCTTTTCAATGTTGTTAACTGCTTTCTGGAAGTTACTGGCTCCTTGGCCCCTCACGACACTGCCCTTATACTTCACCCCTCCCATTTCTTTTCTCCCGCAGCCAACCAAAAGGTCACACTGTGGAGCTCCGTATTAATTCTGCCCCCATCTTTCTCAATTTAAACCCATGTCTTCGTCATTCCCCTGATTGAGTCTTGTTCCCTTCAGGCTTTATTCTTTCTCTGGTAGCTTGGCATTGAATTTTTTCATAAACTATTTCTCACTGAGGTATTAATGACTAATGGTATTCCTCCTTTACTGCTTCTAGAGCATTTGCATTTTGACAAAGAACTTTAGAAGACTTTATACCATAATTCAAACCATGTATATGATGGAAGAATTTAAGTCCAGCAAAGGAAATACTTTAAAGCAAAAGGAGAATTTTGAGAATCATTTAGACTTCATTATACCAGTAGCTTAGAGCCCACTGCATGTGTGCACTCATTGGGCCTTGGTGATATAACTATGATTAGAAGTTTCTAGAAGTCAGGACATATCCCATCCCCAAAATTCTCTTGGAAAAGTATCATGCCCAGTGGAGTGCTAACGGAATCTCTTTTATCCTAATGAAAACACACATCATTTCTTCTCTTCTCCATCTTAAGTCATCCCTCCAGCTATGCTTCATGGTGGTCTTATACCACCACGTGTGGTGCCAACGGAACAAATCTCACTCCCTCAGTGCTCAACATTTTCTGGATTCAGGCAGGAAAGTGTCTCAGAGATAATCTTATTTATAAAGGAGGAAACTATGGCCCAAAAAGTGGAATATCTTGCCTAAAGTAGCACAGCAAGTTAATGGCAGAATCAGGACTAGATCCCAGGCCTCCTCAATATATGGGTTTGGGCACCCTTTGCCTGTGTCAGGGCCTAGGGCACCATTTGCACAGAGCACAGGCCTAATATCTTGCCTAAAGTAGCACAGCAAGTTAATGGCAGAATCAGGACTAGATCCCAGGCCTCATCAATATATGGGTTTGGGCACCCTTTGCCTGTGTCAGGGCCTAGGGCACCATTTGCACAGAGCACAGGCCCTACAATAGAAATGCTTGCTTTGGTTTTTGGCTTCATTACTTACTATGTGCATGACCTGGAATAGTTACTCAGACTCTAAGCTAGAACTTTCTCATCTGCTAAACAGGGCAGGGGCAGGAGTGGAGGAAGGGTAGAAATAGTATCAACCTCATAGAGTTGTTGTGAAGATTCTTAGAATTGTGAGGATTAGATGATATTATCCATACAAAGAGTTTAGCACAATGCCTAGCACACAAGCCCTCAATGAGTGACTTTGTTATTATTATTATCATCACTAATGCTACAGCTATCACTGATTCTATTTCTGCCTCTACAGTCCTGGTGGCCTAAAGAAAGTGTTAGTGCTGCTTCCCAGACTGAGCACTGCACTGCCCAGGGAGTGGCTGGAGCAATGGGAGAATCTGGCAGAACAGGTTTTTTTCAAAGCAGTGGAAAATAAATCAAAGGCCATAACCCAAACCTGGAAAAAGAATGTACTCCTTTGTTTGTTCTTTACTAGTTGTAAAAGAGCCTTCAAAATGCAACTTATGCTGAAATAAATCAGAAGCAACATGGCTGAATCCCTCTGGTCTGTGCTGATCCTGACCCCATGAGGACAGACAGTGGCAACTTTGAGTTTCTGCCAAATGTGGTGATGGCTGACTGTGTTCTGTAATGATGTTGTCTACACTAGTGAGTAGACAAGATTAGGAGTCAGAGAACCAGGCAGAAACAGCAGAGATGGGGATGAGGAGAAGCTTCACACCCAAGAAAAAAGTATGCCCTGCTCCTTGCTGCAAATTGCTCATCACTGAATGTGATGTCTCAGAGGACTAGGTTAGAACTCTTGGTCGAAAGTAACAGAAGCCCAATTCATATTAGCTTATGCAAAAGGGGGATTCAAATGCTATCTAAACGTGTGTCTCTTCCTCTCTGCTTCATTCTTCTCCCTCTCTACAGACTTACTTCCTTTATGGCTCTGGTTGACATAAAGGAACAATCGCTCACAAGTTTTGTAAGTCACTATAAAGACACCAGAAGATAGCCTGGTCTCACTTTCTGCAAGTCCAGAATTCCCATGGAAGGGACTGATTGGCTCAGCTTGGGTCAGGTTCCTTTCTCTGATTACCAGTCAGCAATGGTAAAGGTTAAAACCTGTTGTGGCAATGTGGCACACCCCTCATAACTCTATACCACCTGTGAGTGGGAAAAGCCACGGATAAGGGATGATTGAAACAGGATTGGAGAGCTAGATGACAAGAAACATTGCTCAGATTGAGCACTATGCTGCATCCTTGCCATTCCCTGGTTCCTCGTCATTTTACCTGAGATCCAGGATGTCTGCGTGCTCACCTCCCCGGCCCCTTTGAGATAGGTGTACCCTAGCCCTAAACAAGCTAATTCCAGCATTACAGAGTGGAAATGGCACAGGCTTTAGAACCAGACAGACCTGGAGTTAAAGCCTAGGTCTGCTTACTAGCTAGCTACGTGACTCTGGGCAAGTTACTTAGCTTCTCTGATTTTCCTTATCTATAAGGTAAGTAAGGGCAATAAGACCTATCTAATAGGGTTGTTGTTCCGATTAAGGGAAATAAAGTAACCATATTTCAAGAACTTGGGATATAATATATACTCAGTTATGTTAATTTCCTTTTCTTAATTAGGCTACCCAGAGATCTTCAGGAGGGTAAGGAAATGGCAGTAAGTGAGAAGGGAAGGAAGGAGAAGTGATAGAATTTTCTATCTGGGAAGTATCCTTCTGCCTCAGGTGTTTTACAATCATCCTGAACAAACATTAAATAATTTAAGTGAGTCAGAAGCACTGGAAAAGCCATAATTTGATAAATATAGTCGCTCACCTCAAAGACAAATCAACAAGAATCTGAGGACCCATGATGAATGTTTATGTGTTTTATTAATTTACTGGGGTGACTGTATGGCCCTTAAACCCTTGTCTATAATTTTTAAGGTTTATAAAGTATAATCTGATCACTGAATTAGTAATTGAAGTATTTTAACATTCATGAAGTATTTACACATGCTGTTTAGAAGCATGCTCCCCTTTCAAAATGTAGTAAACCAAACTTTTTCTATAAACTATAGTTTACTGAATTGTTACTACAGCAAACACTGTGCTAAACTTTTACATACATTATCTCATTTCTTCCTATGAGTTAAGTGCTACTGTCCCCATTTTCTGGGTTAGAAAATTGAAGCTCAGATAAGTAAGATGCCAAGTTCACATAGCACTCAGTGACAGAATTGGAATTTGAACTTAGCTTAGTCTGTTCCCAGGGCCTGAGCTCTTAACAACTGTTAAGTGCCGCCTCTCAGCACCTTGGTTTTGGTTACAGAATTTAGAGACAGGCAACAGAAGACATGAATCCCCAGAAAAATTGGTGCTTAGAGTGTCTCATTTGTTAAATGATAATCTTATGGCTTCTGTGCATCCACACAACATTGCTACACAGACCAAAAGGCAAAGCAGTGAAATTATAGGAAGAAAAATAGATGAATAACAATTGTTCTCCTTGGACCTGAGAACAATTCTGATTACTTACTTAGAGGATTATAGTGATGAAGGTGTTGAATCTGTGAAAAACAAAACTGGAAATTTTGTCCCAGCTGTAGATATGTCAGTGTTTCCTATCTTGATCAAAATCGTGTGCACTCCGATCGTATTTAGCTGCGTGGATAGTGATGAAGGTGTTGAATCTGTGAAAAACAAAACTGGAAATTTTGTCCCAGCTGTAGATGTGTCAGTGTTTCCTATCTTGATCAAAATCGTGTGCACTCCGATCGTATTTAGCTGCGTGAGGTTGTGTGCACATGCACATGGAATATTCTGGCCTGCTCCAGAAAACAACAATGCTTTAGTGACTAATCTTAGGTATTGTGTATAACTCCTAATCGTATGTGAAGGATTCTTCATCCATTGACTTGTGGACCCATCATAGGAACCACTGTGATCTCTAACCTGCTTCTCCAGAAACATTTTATTTTATTCTGTTTGTTTTGCTGTGTTTCACTATATTCCGCACTGTGCCTCATTTGTTCTTTTTTTTTCTTTTTGCTGCATCCTGTGTGTAAATGGAAGAAAAAAATTAAATATTACATTTCATTTGATTAGAAGCATAACTGGATTAATATCTCATATTTTTCATTTTTGTTCCTCTTTTGTCTTTCAGCTCCAGGGTTCTTTGAAAAGAAAACAAGTAGTTAATTTGTCTCCTGCCAACAGCAAGAGGCCCAATGGCTTTGTTGACAACTCATTCCTTGATATCAAAAGAATCCGTGTTGGGGAGAACCTCTCTGCAGGACAAGGTGGCCTCCAAGTAAATAATGGACAAAGTCAGATTATGTCAGGGACCTTGCCTATGAGCCAAGCACCCCTGAGAAAGACAAACACTCTGCCACCGCATACACATTCTCCGGGCAATAGTATGTTTAACATGGGCTTAAAGGAAGTAAAGAAGGAACCAGGAGAGACTCTATCTTGCAGTAAGCACATGGACAGCCAAATGACCCAGGAGAATATTTTTTCTAATAGATTCAGTGATGACCCTGGAGAGCAGCTGATGGATCCTGAGCTGCAGGAATTATTCAATGAACTGACCAACATATCTGTGCCTCCCATGAGTGACCTTGAGCTGGAGAACATGATCAATGCCACCATAAAGCAGGATGACCCATTTAACATTGACTTGGGTCAGCAGAGCCAGAGGAGCACTCCCAGGCCCTCCTTGCCCATGGAGAAGATAGTGATCAAAAGTGAATACTCACCTGGCCTGACTCAGGGCCCTGCAGGCTCTCCCCAGTTGAGGCCCCCATCAACTGGCCCCACATTCTCCATGGCCAACTCTGCCCTCTCCACTTCATCCCCAATCCCTTCAGTCCCTCAGAGCCAGGCTCAGCCTCAGACAGCCTCAGGAGCAAGCCGGGCCCTGCCAAGCTGGCAGGAAGTATCCCATGCCCAACAGCTCAAACAGATAGCTGCCAATCGTCAGCAGCATGCCCGGATGCAGCAGCACCAGCAACAGCACCAGCCTACCAACTGGTCAGCCTTGCCCTCTTCTGCTGGACCATCCCCAGGTCCACCATTTGGACAGGAGAAAATCCCCAGCCCTTCTTTCGGCCAGCAGCCATTCAGTCCACAGAGCTCCCCCATGCCTGGGGTAGCTGGAAGCAGCAGTCAGTCAAAAGTGATGGCTAATTACATGTACAAGACCAGCCCCTCAGCCCAGGGTGGGCACCTGGATGTGCTCATGCAGCAAAAGCCTCAGGATCTCAGTCGAAGTTTTATTAACAACCCACACCCAGCCATGGAGCCCCGTCATGGCAATACCAAGCCTTTGTTCCATTTTAACTCAGATCAAGCAAACCAGCAGATGCCTTCTGTTTTGCCTTCCCAGAACAAGCCTTCTCTCCTACACTATACCCAACAGCAGCAACAACAGCAGCAGCCACAGCAGCAGCAACAGCAACAGCAGCAGCAGCAGCAGCAGCAACAGAGCTCAATTTCAGCTCAGCAACAGCAGCAGCAACAGCAACAGCAGCAGAGCTC
>NW_007726322.1:806172-807269 GCF_000696425.1 Galeopterus variegatus
CAGCAGCAGCAGCAGCAGCAGCAACAGAGCTCAATTTCAGCTCAGCAACAGCAGCAGCAACAGCAACAGCAGCAGAGCTCGATTTCAGCTCAGCAGCAGCAGCAGCAGCAGCAACAACAGCAGCAGCAGCAGCAACAGCAGCAGCAGCAGCAGCAACAACAGCAGCAGCAGCAACAGCCACCATCCCAGCCCACTCAACCTCTATCCAGCCAGCCTTTGATAAGGCCACCCTTATCACTTCAGCAAAAGATCCTGCTTCAGAAAATGCAAAATCAACCCATAACAGGACTGGGGTATCAAGTCTCCCAACAACACAGACAGGTAAGGGTTCTACTACTACAAACACAGAGTTCCTAGAGTTTAGCTTGATCATTATGCTTTGGTTACCATTACATTTGTATTGGGACAAGATCAAGACCAAAGACAGCAGTGAAGATGAAGACCTCATAAAACCTTGTTCTTTGGGGTACATGGAGGCAAGGGCTGGTATATCCTTTTAAAGCATTACTGCCATTGGAGCCTATAGTGATCAAAGATGCTTGGTTATTAAGAGTGTTGCATTAAGAAACAAAACAAGAAAAGAATGTTGCATTATAACATACCTTTAGTGACATATCCAGTTGTCAATCAGATTTTGATATGCCCATTGTTCGTTTATCCAATCAGTAAATCAGTGATTAAGTCAATATGCACTTCCTAAGTACCTACCTTGTACAAGATGTTGTAATTATGCTGAATATTAGAATAAAGCTCAAGGCAATATTTAGAGTATTAAATGACTGGTCTACTCCTAGACCAACCAACTAGAACATCTAAATGCCCAACGCATCATAATAGATCCTGGTATGACTCCATGTAGTACATATGGGCTGAAAATCAGCCCTACATAAGACGTGACCCCTATCTGCAAGCAGTCTGGAGAGGGAGACAGACTTCAGAAACTCTCCTTTTAATACTAAGTGGAAAGAGTAACAATATGAGAACAAAGAGGTTGAGTATCTCACCCAGCAAGGGGAAATCAAGAAAGACTTCTGGAGAAAGTAATGCCTAAGTTGTGTTAAAGGATGAAATCACCATGACTGTAGAGAAAAAAAAAA
>NW_007726322.1:807578-808278 GCF_000696425.1 Galeopterus variegatus
ACAAAACTGCTTTTTTTTAACATGGGCAATTTGGGGATCATTGAAAACAAATTGTGGAACTACTTTCTAATGCTCTATGTAGGCATTTTGATTTGTATGCATGTAGTTTCAGATTCTTATTCTGACATTCCTAGCTGTGTAACCTCAAGCAATTCACTGAACTTCTCTAAACCTATTTCCCCACCTGTAAATGGGGGTGATAATATCTCATAGGGTTTTATTAAGAGTGAAATGAGATAATTCTCAGTCCAGAGTCTAGATTAAGTTTACTGTTATGATTGTCATGGAAAGAGCTATAAATAATCAAAATGTTATTTTTAAGCAAGCACTACTATTATGTAGGAAAGGCACTGAAGTCCCAAATTCTAACATAAACAGTACTGGGGAAATAAAAGAGAACTATCCCTAATTCTTCCACTGTTCAACAGCATGAAAAGTGCATAACAATTTACTCTCCCTGGGCCCAGACTTCTGACCATAAAAATGGAAATTATAAATAATGAGATAAACTTAGCGTTTTTTGAGTATTTACTCAACTGTCATGACTTCTGTCTCCCTTACTGTGGTACCTCATTTCACCCATTTGAGGGAAATACCAATATTCCCATCTTAGAGGTAAGAAAATTGTACACAGAGAGATTTGATAACTTTCCCAACATCACACAGATAATAAATAGCAGAGCCAGGATTCTGATTGTCT
>NW_007726322.1:809599-810856 GCF_000696425.1 Galeopterus variegatus
CTTTCCTGATTTCCCCTTGCTGGGTAAGATACTCAGCCTCTGTGCTCTCACGTCATTACTCTTTCCACTTAGTATTAAAAGGAGAAATTTTAAAGCCTGTCTCCCTCTCCACACTCTGTGATTGTCGACCTTCTTGAAGGAGAACATTATGGAGCTAATCAACATAAACAATTTCCTCATTAGCCTGTTTTGGGGAGCCTCCCTGCCACTTCCAACATCCTATGTCCTGTTTCCAGACATATCACTGATATCAGCCACTATATACCATATCTTCAACCTTTTAGTACCCACCTGAGTTTCTAGGGCCCAAGCATACCAATGTGGGCTGATGGTCAAATCAACAAATTATCTAAGGATAATTTTTTACATTTCCCAGTGCATATGATACATAAGATACCAAGATAATTTTCATCTCTTCAACAAGTTCCTTAAAAAGTGGTAGAAATTGTGGCAGCATTTCAAGCTAAAGGCCTCTGCTCTACAGGCAGGCAATGGCTACCCATTTAAAGCTTTATTCCAGCTTTGCAGATTGAACCATCATTGTCCCATCCATCCTAATGATTCTGGAAGGTGTGACTCAAAAGTCAATGTGTCTGAGTTTTAAGCAAATATACAAAAGCTCTGAAGGCAAATAAATGTTGCCCTCTTGAAAGCATTCACCTTGGGGGGTTGTACACAATCTAAGAACGATGCTAATTATTTAATACGGCTATGGAATTTTCTCTGGGGATTGTCTTTAGAGCTTACAGCACATTTGGTAGATTATTACCAATGCAATAATATTCATCCTGTCAGGGTGATTTTTAAAAACAATCAAGCAGAGTAATGCTGCTTTGGGTCAAAACCAAGAAATAACTATGATGTGACAAGGCTGCATTTCAAGTGTGATGTGTGAACTTTTTCTGAAGGCAATAAAGAAAATGAGTTGCTTTTCAAGATGATCGTTTTGAGAAGCAACTTTCATTTGATGTACGTATTTCTAAGGTTTTTCTCATTTTTTATTGTCTCAACCAGTGTACTGCCAAGTATTCTCAGCTCCAAGAGAGTTTTACCTTTACCATCTATAGTAGACAGTACGAATGTGTATTCTCGTGCCAGAACAGCTGAAGCCCTGTTACTCATGACCAAGTCATGGGTGGAGGTTGGAATTAGAAACTCAGTAACTCTTGCATTTGTCAACTAAAGTATCCTAAGTGAAAACGCTAGCCATGTGTTTTTCTGCTTGTCATACTCACTTTGTGTCAAATGTGAGAAGTT
>NW_007726322.1:811869-817421 GCF_000696425.1 Galeopterus variegatus
TCACTTTACTGTGTACCCATCTCCATTCTCCTAGATGTGAATGATGCCTGAGGGATGGAAGCAGCATAATCAAATTGTTGAGTATATACTTGTTGTCCCATGCCTGGTGTGTTTTTAAGTAATCTCTCCTCCAGAGACTGGGAGAACAAATAGTATTTGGTGTTTCACAAAATAACTTCACTGGACTCTTGTCTTGCTAAAATGTCAGGCTTGGCACATAGAGATACCTCCTGGCTATAATTTTCTTCCCTTCCTGAATTGAGGGTTAGGGGAGAAGGCAGGAGAGGAATGCACTGCATGCATTTCTGATTAATCTTCAAGTCGCTCAATGTGTGAAAGAGTTATTGGTTGACCTGGGCTCATAAGAGTTCAATCCAAAATTCCTTACCTCTTGAACCAAAGTGATCTTTTTCAGAGCTATAGAGTCACCACATTAAAGTGTGAATTTTTCTCTAACACTGGATCCATGCAACTCAAGTAGATTCTATATTTGGTTTAGAATTCTCCCAACTCTAAAACCTATGGGAGGGAAGGCAGCCAATGAATGGATGGTTTGTTATGATTGAAACATAAATTTGTACATTTCCTCCTTAGTTTAAGGCCAAGCTCCTCAATCATATATTAAGAACCTCATCCCACTGTCTTTACCTAGCCAAGCTTATACTTCACTACTTCATAGCAACCCTGGGTGAAAATCAGGCAAGTCTCCTAATGTCCTCCTCCTCACTTTTTAAAGGTAATTTTGCATAAACCTGATCTTAAAGATGAATATTCAGTAAATTGTTTCCAAGTTGGCCTAGGTAGCCTTGGAGGAATCACTGTTAATCTCCTTTATTGATGGTACTTTTAAATCCTTATAATTGTCCAATGGAAGTGACAGAGAAGGGATAGAAACTTGTATCAGCTGTAAATGCCTTTTCTAATAGAAAAATAATCATCAATTTAGCATTTGCAATAATATAACACCCACATCACCCCTTTGCTGGAGGCTAGATGTTTTCTGAAAGGTCATTCAATTGGGTTAGTGCCAGGGTGTGGGTTTAGGGGTTAGAACCAGGTTAGAGGAATTCAGGAGCATGAAGGGCCAAAGATAAAACCAACCCAGTCCTGAAGAAGCTGAGAAACAAAATCAGTCAATATATTCAGAAACCAAGAACGAGGCCAAAAGAGAGTGATAAACTTGTGGTCAAGGGTAAATATAAATGACATGAAATCTAAAGTGAAGATGGGATAAAGACCCAAGAGATGCCAGGTGATCACTGTAAATAATCTTTGACCATTTGGTGACTTCTATTATGACCCACCTTGGCTGAGTCTTGGCAAAAAGGGAAAAAATTGATACAGACATATTTTGGGTTGTCAATGGCAGGCCAGGAGCATTATGTTTACATTTTCATTTTATCTTAGCTATTTCATTATTTGTCTTTTAAGTTTACAAAGGAAAGAAAGAAATTTCAATATTCCATGAAGGCAGCGCTTAGACCAGGATGCAGGGTGAACTTCCAGATACATATGTTAATATAAATGGTACTGAAGAATCTTGACTGGAAAAATTAACAGAAGGGATTTTGTGTGTTTTTTATTACTTTGTTGTTGTTTTCCTAGTTTGTTTTAACATTAGCACCAACTCTGTGCCATGTACAAATACTATAACCCAAATGGTAGATATTATCAACCCTTTTTTACAGGTGAGGACACTGGGGCTCAGAAACATCAAATTGCTTGTTGAGGTTACAGTTAGTAATTGACCTGATTTTAAATTTAGGGTACATAAATATTATGCTGCCCAAAATAGGAAATAGGTAAAGGTGGTTTGAGTTATTATCAAGACCCTTTTTTGTAATATATCTTTGAAATTTCACTATTCTCTACGTTCCCAGGCAAAATCACTATCTCAGGCAAAATTTAAGTCAATTCTGATTCAAGGAGGGATCTTTAGTCAAATTCACTGAACTTACCTTAGCTTAATCCACAGATCTCTAAGTTTCCTGGTCTGCCCTACCAGAAGCCATGAACTAAAGATTCCCAGCTAAATTGAGTACTACTCCATTCTTAACTCTGGCAATGGCTTCTATTCATTTATTCAAAAAATATTTGTAGATTGCCTGCTATGTGCCAGGTACAGTTCTGGATGCTGATGCTACTACTGAGAACAAAGGCAAAGTCATGGTGCAGGAAGGGGAAGCATAAAATAAAAAAGAAGTTTTGAAAAATTAAATAATCGTCGTGTTTTCGAATTGCGCATTCTTCATCATATTACAGGCTTACACTTGCTTCTATGGCTAGGCTGATTTGCTGCTGGGCTTCGGGTACCGCTGATCCCAGATAAAAATGAGGGTGGGGGGGACAAGGAAGTGGGTATGTGATTTAATTTTTAAAGCAAAAAATTCTGGAATTTTGTTAGTTTTTTTAAACGATAAAGAAAATCCACTCATTTTCTTTTTCTTTAACATTCATTAGGATTTAAGAACCCATTCATGGTCACTGTTAGAGTTTCACAACAGGGTAAAACCATAATTTGTTTATTCATTCATATGATGAAAATGTATTGAGCACCTACAATGTGCCAGGGACTGTGGATTAAAAGACTAAATGACCCACTTTGTACCAGCTTAATCTAAATGATTAGGAAAGCATGGTCCCTCCCTTCAATGAGCTTTTGATCTGAAGGAGGTATCTGTTGCTGCTACTTCTTGGATTCTCATTGGGTATGTACACTTCGTTGTTTTAAGTCTTAACAATCCACTCTGTGTAGTAACTGAGCAAAAATCACATGGGCATTTCCCCTAAGTTAACAAGTTCAATTTTAAACATGCTGTTTTAACCTTTTATAGAATAGAACTCTATTTGCTGGATATTCCACTTTCTTTTCTATTTTATTTTGCTATTCTAGTATGTAATAGCTCAGAGTACACTGGAGTAAATTAGCATAAAGTAACAATTAACTCCTGTATCCCTTAATAAAGAAATAAACAAAATAACAAGAAGAACATGTTAGCCTCAGGGATCATAATACACAGGGTTCAACTCCACAGTTAGGGGAATGGCTTCTATTATTCTCATTCCAAGGTCTTTGTCTGTGTGTCACATCCATCAATAAGAGCTGTGCATTTAAAGCATTAGTGAGTAATTTAGCCTGTTGAATACCAAGTTTCCAACTAGGGAAAGAAAGGGTATAGGGTTAAGAAATAGATTTGATCCTGGAGATGGAAATGCAGGAGGGTTAATGGAAAATCTGACAGATATTTAACTGTAATGTGCATTAATGTAGGTGACTCAAACAATCTCCTTTGCACCCATTCTAATTAGTTTTGCCTTTTCTAATCAGATGTCAGTTGTTATCAGTTTGTTAGAAGGGGGTGGTAGTTTCTATTTGTGAAATTCAAAGGCAGCAAAAACCTATTTAGCCAGTGTACTAATCAGTAAATTTGCACATTAATAGTTAACTAAAGTCAGACACAAAGACTTGAGATTCAGAAGATGTTTACTATAAGGAGTTCTAGGTTTGAAACAGGACTATACAAATGTTTAGACTACTAGGATCAGAGAGATGTAATATGAGTGAATCATCTTACTCTTTTACGTTCTGTTTCAAGCAGTGGAGACTTTACACACACACACTCAAACACACACAGAGAGCCTAGGCAGCTCTCTGGATACTAATCAGAGAACTCTGGCTGACTATTTGCATTTAATGCAATGAATCTGAACAATAAAGTGGTGCTTTATTCTCCAAGCCATAAATTGATTCAAGTCTAATAGAGGAAAGCCAATGACTGCTTTCCTGTGCATCCTGCAAAATCAAGTTTTAAAGGTCCCTGAGGATGAAAGAATGGGGGTAGTTGACCTGTTTCCTCTTCTTTCTATTGCTAATTCCCTCCACCCTGAATCGCTAGCATTTTTCAGAGTTTGCTTTTTACAAGAGCTTAAGTTCAGCTCCACCTTTAGGAAACATGAACTTTACATAAACAGGGAGCTTTCTGGCCCTATTTCTTGGTAGTCCGCAGGTCTGTATGGGTGACCACAGGAGTGTGTGTGCCTTGTATTCTGGTCTGTGCCTCTGGGTCTTTGTCCACTTTCCCCCCTTGGCTGTACCCTCTCTTCTTTCACCCTTTTCCCACAGACAATTTTTTGAACTAGCCTCTTTTCTCTGACCTTCTTGAGACCTGTTCCATGGCAGGCTTTGAAAGGGGCAGGGGTGGGGACACGCAGCCACTACAGCTGTTGTTGGCAACAAGGGTGAAGAGACTTTTCCTGGAAGATGATCTATGTTGGGGAGANAGGATGAAAGAATGGGGGTAGTTGACCTGTTTCCTCTTCTTTCTATTGCTAATTCCCTCCATCCTGAATCGCTAGCATTTTTCAGAGTTTGCTTTTTACAAGAGCTTAAGTTCAGCTCCACCTTTAGGAAACATGAACTTTACATAAACAGGGAGCTTTCTGGCCCTATTTCTTGGTAGTCCGCAGGTCTGTATGGGTGACCACAGGAGTGTGTGTGCCTTGTATTCTGGTCTGTGCCTCTGGGTCTTTGTCCACTTTCCCCCCTTGGCTGTACCCTCTCTTCTTTCACCCTTTTCCCACAGACAATTTTTTGAACTAGCCTCTTTTCTCTGACCTTCTTGAGACATGTTCCATGGCAGGCTTTGAAAGGGGCAGCAGTGGGGACACGCAGCCACTAGAGCTGTTGTTGGCAACAAGGGTGAAGAGACTTTTCCTGGAAGATGATCTATGTTGGGGAGAGCTATGAGGCTAATCACCCAGCAGGTGCATCTCTATTGTCCCACGGGCCTCTGGTACAGATGAGTAAAATATACCCAAAATAAATTCTGATCATTGTCCCTTCTTGCTTCAAATGCTTGCTAACTGGCCTGCCTTCTAGTCTTGCCTACGTGCAACCAGAGTGAACTGTCTCAATAGGAATTTGATCATGACAGTCACCCGCTTAAATTCTTTGAATGATCTTCACTTTCTCAAGATAAGTTATAACTCCTTATGTAGCTTATAAAGCCCTACGTGATCTTGCTCCTGCCAGACTCTGCAGATTTATTGGCTTTCATTCCCAGCCTTCCTCTTCCCTTGACTCCCATCCATCCACCCCTCTTTCCCCCAAACATAAACAAACTCTGCACTCATCTCCTTCCATAAATGTCCTCCAATTCCTGAAAAGTACGTTGCTTTCTCTCACCCCCAGATCTTCAGATATGCCCTTCCCTCTGCCTGAAACTTGTTTTCTCTATTCAGCCTGGCTAACCTAACACTAGGCTTTCTTCAGTCTCCAGAAGGTTGCCCTGGCCTCCCAATCTGGATTAGCTGCCATCGTATTTGCTCTGGTAGCACCTTCTGCTTCCTCTCTTTTAACATGCATCACACCTCATTTATTTCTGTTCTTATGTATCTTCCCTAAGTAGACTACAAGCTAGTTGAAGAAGGGATTGTCAGTCTTGTTCACTACTGTTATTGCAACCCTCTAACATACCTACTAAGTTGTAGGGAATCAAAACATATTTGTTGAACAAGTAGACATGAATTATGTCTTGACCTATCATCTTTTC
>NW_007726322.1:818568-824843 GCF_000696425.1 Galeopterus variegatus
AATTCAAATGTGTTGAATGTTATCAAATCAAATCCGCTCTTTAGAAAAGTCACTCTAGGGCCGGCCCTGTGGCGCACTCGGGAGAGTGCGGCGCTGGGAGCACAGCGACGCTCCCGCCACGGGTTCGGATCCTATATAGGACTGGCCGGTACGCTCACTGCTGCGCACGCAGGGTGCGGGAGACACCACACCAAGGGTTGTGATCCCCTTACCGGTCACGAAAAAAAAAAAAGACAAAAAAAAAAAAGAAAAGTCACTCTAGTTGCAGTATAGAGAACACACTGGAGGGGCCCAAGCCAGGGGCAAGAGACCTTCACAATATGCGTATGCCAAGAACATTTCAGAGATTTTAATGTGCAGTTGTTGTGGGCCCAGGTAGCTCCTGCCAACCTCACAACCTCTAAGGATACCCATCCTCTCTGCCATTGTATCTCTTTCCCTTCCCATCCTGCTTCTCAAAGGCTAACATTGAACTTCAGCTCTTGCTCCAGAAGACTTGTTCCATCAAATACTGTATCCTACATCTTTATTCTCTCCTTTCTCTCTATCTTCACATATGCACAAGCCCCCAGCATCCTTCAAAAATAACTTTCACCAACCCCTGTACCCCTTAAAACCACATTCTGAACCAGACTCAGAACCTCTACAGCAGCGTAATTCCCCTCTCCCATTCCAGGTGCAACTGCTGACACGGCTGCATGACATGCACATCTCCACCTATCTCCATCTTCACCACTGCAGCCCGCATGCTCTGATTATTCTAAGACTCCCTTCGTCCTCCTTCTTTCTAGCTATCTTGTCCTTCTCAGTAGCATCTGGGTAGTGTGTCTAAACACTTCTGCCTTCCTCCAGGATAGAGCTGAGGCCAGTGGCTGGGGTTCTAGTTATCTCTCTTACTTTTGCTAGGCCTCCTTCCTGGAATTGCAGCTTTACCTCAGATGCAGTCACTCCCTGGAATTCCACTGCACAGCACCAGCTCTCCTCCCTATGAGTGCCTTTTGCCCAACCACTGCCTTGTTCTTACTGGCCATGGTATCCTGTCTACCTTTTTAGAACAGTTCTGCAAGTGTCTTGAAACTCCCAGCCCCTCACCTTCTGCATCCCCTTCCCTGAATGCCCATGTTGTTGTAATCACCCTTCCTCAAGCTGTAAAACAGGCAAAGTTAGTTTCTTCCTCTTCTCGTGCCCACAGCATAGTGCAAATATTTCAGTACAGTTTTTATTATACTCTTTTATAATTTTGTTTAAGTTTCCGTTTGATTCATGAAACTGTAAACTCATAGAGAGTTAGAACCATGGAATTTCTTTTTCCCCTGTCTGAACTCACAAAACATTTTATATCTCTCATTGCATGTATTGCTTTCTACCTTGAACTGTAGTGAATTCCATAACTTAACCCCTCTACAAGACTTCAAGCTCCTTGAAACAGGATCTGTATGTAATTCGTCTTTGTACCTCCAAGGGCTAACAGAGTATCTGAGAGAAAATGTCAACATATGGACAAAGAAAAAGACAGAGAGAAGGGAAGGGCAAAGGAAGGGAAAGGGAAGAAGTTATTGTGTGTGTGTGTGTGTGTGTGTGTGTGTGACTGGCTGTATGGTCTTGAAATCAAAGGAAATGAAATGGGTTTGAATATTTTCTGATATCAATCTGAATTTATATTTATAATATACATAATTTATAATAATATAATATACATAATTGAGAATTTATACATCACTTAAAAAGAGATGTAAGCATCTCAAAAGTGTTGTAAGCATCTTAATGACCATATAACTTTAGCCAAGTTACTTAAATTTCTGGGACTAAGCTGTGTCACTTGTAAAATGAGAATGACAACACCTGTTTTTTAGGATTGTTCAAAATTTTCAATGAAATAACCCATGAGACACAATAAATACAGGGCCTGCACCTTGTAGGCAATACACAAATAATAGCGTGCTTCTCTTTTTAAAACGAAGACCCTCAAAAAAGGCAATAGAAATTAAATGGGTAATTTCCAAAACTTGAGCCCTCATTTAACACCGAGTTTCCAGGCAACTAAGGCAAAAAGAAACTATGTGAGAATATAGATTTTTTGTTTATTTTTTAAAATAAAATAAAGTGTATAAGGTCATCAATGGAGGCGAACTTTTACTGGAAATGAATTCAAAGATACACTTATCCTTTGGAAAATTAGGTTACATGATGGACGTCTTCCACATGATGGAAATTTTGCATAGACACCATGGTTTACTTTGATGTTTCAGTTATTAAGCTCCATTATAAAATCTGAGGCCAAAATATTAGACTTTAATACAATAAAGACTTTTTCAGGAAGCTGAGATAATGTGGTTACAGATGCAGTGTTTTCTCTTTCAATAGTTTTCACACTTTGTTTTAGCAAGAACACTTGTTTTATCCCTTTTCCTCCTTCCCTCCCTCTCACCTTTGCAAGGTTTCCCTGAGGCACCTCCCAGAATTTTAGGTTACTACAGGACAGTTTGCAAACTAGGGTTCTAGCTTAACCCCTGAATAGGGTTTATCGACCTTATAGGAATGCATAATTAAAATGCCCACTAAATTGCTTCACTCAAATATCAGTTGTCTCGAATGAATCTCTGGCGAACCCATGCATTGTGTAAAATGGATTAGACCTGAGGAATGTCTACCTGAGAATCAGGTTTCAGAGAGACCTTTCTAAAACCTTTTAATATGCTATAATCTTACCCCTCCATATAGAACAAAGCTGTAAACTTCAAGTGTGACATCTCTGCTCTTCAGACCAAGCTCGTTCAAAATCACCCTGAAAAAATTCAGCGACTGGTATAGTTAATTACCATTTGACAAATATTTAAGCATTGCCTGTATGCAGCAAGCCATGTTAGCTGCTATAAGAAATGTAATAAAGGAGGTAAGCTCTGTGGTGGGAGAAGAATGGGAATTAGAGACACAGCACATCAAGTCTGGACCCAAACTTGTTGCCAAGTATTTTACCTTTAGTAATAAGGTCGGGCTTACTCCCTTTCTTACAATTTTATTCTATAATTCTGAATTTTGTGATTCCAAAATGCAATTACTGCTCTCATTTTTAAATGTGATTTTTACTTTTATCCAAGTAACACATGTGCATAATTTTTTTTTTTTTTTGTCTTTTGTCTTTTTTCCGTGTCTGGCAACGGATCACAACCCTCAGTGTTGCCCCTGTACCGGACCGGGACCGGCAAAGGGATTGCAAGCCTCGGTGTTGCTCCCGCGCCTCGCTCAGCCAGCGAGCGGGAACCGGTCCGTATGTGGGATCCGAACCCTCAGGCGGGAGCGCTGCCGCGCTTCCCAAGCGGCGCACTATCCAGTGTGCCACCGGGCCGGCCCATGTGCATAATTTAAAAGACAAATAATGCTAAAATGTGAAAGCTATTCCCTGGCCTCTCTTCCCCCATTCTTCTTGGTCTCGAGAGAAAACCATTTTCATCATTTTTTAGTTGTTTCTTCTGGTATTTATCATTATATTTATAAATGCATCTATACCTGATACCTCTTGATTTATTAATCTTGGGCAATATCTACTATGTCTTGTTATAGGCAACAAAAGTTTTAATTCCATTTCCAACCTTTTCTCCTCTTTTCTTTTGCTTCAATAAAGTTAGATCAAAAGCTGGGCTAAGTCCATAGCAGTGTTTTCAGAATTTAGGAAGGTAAATAATATTTACTGCTGAGACAAAAAGTATACTGTAATTATAATTTCTATCCAGGAGTTAAGTGCGTACCTTTTTTGTCATTTGTGAAGTTTCTTTGAATCTCTGGCTAAGTCTTCTCACCATAGCAGTGTTTTCAGAATTTAGGAAGGTAAATAATATTTACTGCTGAGACAAAAAGTATAATGTAATTATAATTTCTATCCAGGAGTTAAGTGCGTACCTTTTTTGTCATTTGTGAAGTTTCTTTGAATCTCTGGCTAAGTCTTCTCATACCATTCAACAGCTCTGTAAAACATTTCTCAGTACATTTTCCACACTGTGATTCCTGATGGATAATCTATTTGGTCCTTTTCTTTTCCTGGATGCATCTCTCCAGGAGCCCTCTGTCCCCAGCAGCAATCCTGATAGGTGTTCACTCCTTTCTTTTATTGGATTTTCTGTTTCTGAATCCCCTGTGTTTCTCTATTTGTTTATTTACTCTCTCATTTTAGTGGACTGTTATCTGCTGGTAGCTTCCTGACCAAGGGTGTGTGAAAGGGAAAGTGTTAAAACCTTGAGAAGAATCATAACCCATTGGAGGCAATAAGAAAAGAGACACACTGAAAACATCAAGAAAGAAAATTATTTAATAAATAATGTCCCAGCAGTATGTTTGGTGCTACAGAGTATGCAAAGAAAGGATGAGGAAGGAATCTTCATTTATTGAGCACCTACTGTATGCCAAGTGTTTTCTCCATGACATTCCAAAGAAACAGGAATAATTTTCTCCCTCTTTACAGATGAAGAAGTTGAGAGCAGAGTGGCTTAGCAATTTGCTTAATGTCACCTAACTAGAAGGTGGCAGAACTTGAAATTCGGATTCATGTTTGTCTGATTCTAGCCATGTTCCACATGCCCTCTTAGCCAAAAGGCATAAATAACTCAGTCCTTGCCTTCAAGGAGTTCATTCAATCATGTCTTTAATCCAATGTCAAATAACTGCTATTTTCTGGCCCATTTGCTCCCTTTTTACATGTGTGCCTGTGTGTGTGTTAGTATGTATATAATTTAACTCTTGTTAATACAACATCTATTTTCATAGTCTCATGTACATCAAGTTTTATTATTATATTTTTCCATGAAATTCTGGAGCAGAATTATTTCCAAAGGAGATTTCAGTTCTTTATCTTCCCTGTTTATTAGGCATTAGGCAGTTACAGTCTGATCTGGTTACAACTGAAAATATATTAGGGATTTTGCCCTTCTCCCTGGTGGATTTTGGTTTCTATGCCAGTCGGTTCATTTGCTAACATTTATCACATTTAGCTCCTGCGTAAGGGACATCCAGGATTATTGGTGGGGAGTTAACTGAGTAGAAGGAAGGATACATACTTCTGGCTGTGTACTGTACCATCAGGTTACTCCAAGCTCTCACTCCTTGAAACCTGAATTGATATCCCTCCGGGAAACAATACAGAGTAGTAAGCATAAGGGGTCGAAACATAGGAAAGGATTTAAAAATGAGTGAAAGAAGGTAGACTCATGGTTGTTTTATGGAAAAGTTACTGACAGATCTAATGTGCATGCAAACAAATATCACTGATGCATTTCATTCATGCTGGCACAGCTGAAGCTCTCTGACTGCTTTTCTCACCTAGCCGTCTTGACATGTCAGGCATGGCTCTCTATAACCCAGGGAAACTGTTTGGGGACAGTTTCACTCTGCACACTCCTAGCACTGTCTTCCAGTGCCATCCTGGTTGCTGACACAGTATCATTGCTCCCAGCAGCAGACACCCTTTCACACAGAAATTAGAAGTGGGTACCTGCTTTCTGAATAGTCTCTGCTTTTGAAAGTGTTGGGTTCCAGAAGTTCATTTTTAATTTGGTTGTTTGATATTCCTGGTGCATTTTTTTCCCCACAGGAGTGATTTAAAGACAGTTTAAGTCCTCAGGCTAGCCTATTCAAAGTCTATTTGACTCATATGAATATTGAGCTAGTAGAATACTAACAATTTCTAGAACATTACATATTAAAAAAAAAAGATTTGTTCAGTGTACATTGATTGAGCCAAGCACAGTGGCAGAATCAAGAATACAATCTATTTAGTGAGACTAAGAATTACAGGACGAGAAAGAAATGTGAGTCCCAGTTGTGCATAGAGCACTTTGCTATGGAAACCACACAGAAGGGGCATCCACCTCAGCCTGGCTCCAGCTTCTGAATGAGGAGACTAGGAGCATTTTCAAGTGCACCTTTGTGGAAGAGAGAGCAGGCCTCCAGACCAAGGGAAGAGAGAAGAGGAGACTAGCCAGAACAACACCAGTGGAGGAGCACAAAGCTCTTCATGTCTAGTGGTCCTTTATATCATGGACATTTATAGCTTGGGTACTACCCAAATGCCTGTCACTGCCTAGCCACACCAGTGTTGAGGACTGAATTCTGTTTCATTTAACATCCGAATTTCATTTAACAAGATAAAACAGTTTTGGGCCATGAGTTCTACTTCCATGGCCTTAAAGAGAGTACCAGGCGGTAAAGGGCCCACCACCGAAGCGTCGGGAGCAGTGGCGTCAGGCCCAGTGGCCTCTCCAGGCTGTACTGTGAACTCCACACAG
>NW_007726322.1:825006-828144 GCF_000696425.1 Galeopterus variegatus
CCCAAATGCCTGTCACTGCCTAGCCACACCAGTGTTGAGGACTGAATTCTGTTTCATTTAACATCTGAATTTCATTTAACCAGATAAAACAGTTTTGGGCCATGAGTTCTACTTCCATGGCCTTAAAGAGAGTACCAGGCGGTAAAGGGCCCACCACCGAAGTGTCGGGAGCAGTGGCGTCAGGCCCAGTGGCCTCTCCAGGCTGTACTGTGAACTCCACACAGCCCTGGGAGGCAGGACTCAGTAGATGAGGCTGTATTTAGCATCCGTGAATACAGTCCACAAAACTATTTGCTTCTAAAAAAGCAGCAGTGGTCTTACAGCCAAATGATTCCTAAAATAAGGTTTTGACCCATGCATATGATGAAATTGGAATGCCTACACAGTCAAAGCCAAAGAGAAAGACAGAGGGTCAGAAAGAAGGGATAAAAAGTAGAAAAGAGAGTTCTCTAGGAAAAAAAATGAAAGGAAATTTGGGCCAAAAAGTACATTTCTTATCACTTATTCCACTGTGTAAAGATAACTTTATAAGGCAATTTTAACACTAGCTTGCCTATTTCTGTTTGCAAATGAAGATGAAGTCAGCCATTCTTACAAATTTCTCCATTCGTTTTTCTTCCTCATTCAATTGAGTCGAGGGGGATGGGAAGGGCCACTTTTGCTGGTGTAAAATTCCTTCACATTTTTCTGAACACTTGAAATGGGGTCAAATCTAAATGGATATGAATTTAACATGGATCCCAAGGCCTGAAGGTCAGGCCCCACTGGGACAGTTTTGATATGTAAAGCACTGCCAACATTCATTTATGTAGAGGGGCAAGAAGGTTGAACTGTGGGCTGGTGAAAATTCACATAGATCTCATTTTCCTCATATTCAGAGGCAAGAAGTTTCTAACTACCTGTGGGTCTGCATGAGTTGGGAAATGTTGGAGACCCGTCTTCCGTCCACCTTGAGTGCTCATGTCTCCAGGGAAGCCAGAGGCAGCTGTGTGAGAACCTCGCCAGGCTGTTCCTTGGAGGTGTGAGGGCAGCCCCGACTTCCATGGGAATGAGATTCCCTGCCAAATTCAGATGCCGAGGCTTCCCCTCAGGGACCATAGCCCATCCCGATGGAGGAAGTTGCTGTGAGAAGTTAAGCAGGCAGCTCTACATGTCTGTGTGCATGTGAGCATATGTGTCAGTGAAAAGAGAGCAGTCCTCCACCATTGCTTGCATTATAGTACACATGGAATCAATTTAAAATATCACAGAGAGAAAACAGTACACAGAGTAGGAGGAGAGCTGGTGTCTGTCTCCAAGGCAGGCATTTTTGCTCAGGCATCCATTACAAGATGCACACCGTCACACCTCCTGGTTTTACACATATTTCCTTCACTCCTGAATGTATCTGAGACTCAGCTCGGATGGTATTTCATGTGACTGTGAGGATCACACCACTCAGCAATAGAGTCAGAGTAACTTTCAGTTGTAATTCTTTTAAAATTAAGAGCTTCTCTTCCATTGCATTGCACTGAGGTAGGAAAGAGGCGAATTTATTAACAAATTGATTCTGAAAGCAGAGACACGGGATCCACAAAGTCAACCAAGGTTCACTTCAGTGTTAAAGTTTAGGGAAGCGTGAGAATTGCATAGCAAGGCCAACCAGCTAAGACGTATTAGCATATGATCAACATGAAAGGTGCTATCTGAACACCAATTAGTAAGAGTAGAAACATTTTTCACATTGACCATTGTAGCAGATGACACATTAAACAGTATGTTCCCAGCCACAAACCCCACCGGCCTTTCCAGTAACCTGAAAAAACAAAGAAAAAGGGAACTTGGGGAAACTCCTATTCATCAGTCAGGTTTCCCCTTAAACATCACTTCCTTTAGGAAGCTGGTCAGACAGATCCACCCCCACCCAACTTCCCGTAGCTCAGCTCTTCTGCTCTTTACATTATGCCTTCCAGAATCACCTATCTTTCTCACTAGACAATCTTCACCCCTCAATCTCCAGGACCCAGCACACTTCCTAGCACTTTGTAGGCACTTAAACATATGTTCAATTATTGATGAAGTATTAAGAGCTTGTGTTAGTTCCTGGAGGATATGAAAATTAAGACAGAATCCCTACCCTGGCTGGGATGGAGACAGACAGATAATAAAACATCATACAGTTTGCCAAAGCTTGTGATATCTGTAGGTACAGCTCCTCTGAAAGAGAACGAAGGGAAGTTTGAATTTTTGAGCACCCTAGTGAAAAAACAGTCAACTATATTGGCTTCTTCTCTGACTTATTAATTTTACTAACAAATAGTCAATAGAATCCTATTTACTGACATTTCAAGTTTGCTACCAGGATAGCACCATATCAATAATACAAAGCAAAGGATTTCACTTAGGAGAATATCAGAAGGGAAGAAATACTATCAATATCTTCTCTGGGAAATCTTTGTGGTATCTAACATTGAATTTCTAAATTTCAAATTTCAGAACTGAAAGTGAATACATAATTGGGTTCGTGAAGCTTTAAAGAGTGAAATTAAGAGTCACACTCAAGTTTCCGGTTATGGTTTTTTTTTTTTTTTTTTTCCTTGCCTACTCATTTTACCACTCTGTCATTTAATTCATTTTTTTTCAGAGGAACAATCAAAAGCAAAATATGCTACACCCACTGCTTGGCCTTCTGTACTCATTACAGCATTATTTATTGAGCACTCTCAGTGTGCTGGACATAATAGACAACAAAGAGGAAGAGAAGGCTCTTCCCTAAGGGTTTGCTGATTCACTTAGAGCCTTTTAGAAAGATAACTTGAATCTCACACACCGGAATCTAACTTTCATTCCAGTGTCAAAAATGATTTGAAATCTTTTTTGTACTGGGACATTTGTCCTTGCTCCTTTCATTTCTCTCACAGCATCCAGTGGGCCTCTCCATGCTTGATGCAGACAAAAGTATAGAACCCAAATGCAGCTGAAAAGGTGAATGACTTCAGGTAGCCTTGAAACCACCACTGTGATTTGCATAAGAAGTGGACAGACTGTGAATCTTTCCTCCACATTGACCTCTCTAAGGATAGAGTCTATTAAAGAAGTGAATCTTTTGATACTATTTACCTTGGGATTTTTTTTTTTTTTTTTTTTTTTTTTTGGGGG
>NW_007726322.1:829538-831152 GCF_000696425.1 Galeopterus variegatus
GATGCACATTCACAGAACATCATTAGACTAGATGTTCTACTCAGCTCCTATCTGTACCTTTCTAACTAAGCACAGTACTGGAACTTACCAAATAAATAAATAAATAAATAGCCAGAGATATATTGCCTTCTACTTTGTTATAGCAGAGGTGTTAACATGTTACAGCACCTAGCAAACTAGAATGTGGAAGGCACTACTTCTAAGATAGTAAGATCTGCTTCACGCCATTAAATTGTCATTGTTTTCAGCTGCCATGACTCCTCTAGATGAGAATCTAGCAACAAAGAAATCAAATAGAAAGAAATGGAGATGTCAAAGAGATAGGAAAATATAAAAGCAAAACAAAAACCTTTTTGCAAGGCTAAATTGATGATTTTGCCAAAAACACAAAAGTGAAAGAAAAGATTTGCAGCACAAAGAATGTAATACAATTCAGTTATTTAGTATTGTTACAGTGTTAATGCTGCAGCCCAATTTCCACTGGGTAAATTAAATACACAGTCTGTTCCCTAAAATTGTAGTTGGTTTCCATAATAGCTTTTTTTAAGTCCTCACAGATTGGAAATATAAAATATGGAGATTTATGGTTATCAATATTTTGAGCCAAATCATAAGAGAAGGGGTTTGGACTGAGGTCTAAACGTGCTTAACTGAAATGGAGCCACCAAGAGACAAGTTTAGTCTTGGAGGTATATGTGAGAAGGTGACAAATGGAGTTGATCACTTTGGGAGACTTATGGATTTGCATTCTTGTTTCCTTTGGCAGTACAGGGTAAGAGTCCAGCTTTGGTGTCATCGCATTAAAAACACAGTCACTTTGAGATGAGATTGGATCTCTGGACCTGTTCAGGGTTCGTTTTGCAGTAAGTCTGTTGTACAAGGAAGTAGGTCTTATAGAAAATGGTCCTCTCCTTGAGAGGGATCTCTCTCAAGTTGAGGAGAGTCAGTCTCTTTCCTTTTCTTCCTTGCTGCATACCACCGTATAGAGGCAAAAATATTTCAATTTATTTAAACTATGTAAATGCTCAACTTTAGGTTCAGGATTTCAGAGGTTGTATGAATCTTATTGATGTTTCTAATAAAATCATTGCTCCTTTTTTATATGTGAGAAAAAATCAGTGGCTTCTCTAAGTTTATTCACTAGTCAGGACCCTGATTAGAACTGTGATCTCCTGATCTGTCAGTTAATGCTGGACCCATTTGCATCCCCCAGGGAAACTCTAGAATTTGAGTATGAGCAAGTGCTGGAGATTGAATGCCCCCCCACACACACACTCATTGTGCACTCATTGAAGCTTAGATTGTGTCCCGCAAAGTTCCGAGTATTGGAAACTTGGCCCCCACTGTAACTGTTGAGGGTTGGAAATTCTATTACGGTAATTGAAAAGTGTAGGACCATGCCGTAGTGAATGGATTAATAATGGTGGTCAGAGGTGTGGTTCTGAAGGCTTTAAAAGGAGAGCACATGAGAGTCTCTCTCTGCTCTGCTATTTTCTGCCATGAGAGACCCCTGCATTGCTGTAAAGCCACCACCAAAGAAGAGCCTCACCAGATGTGTTCCCTGGACTTTGGACCTCCCAGCCTCTGAAACTGTAAGCAATAAATTTTGTTTTC
>NW_007726322.1:832023-862966 GCF_000696425.1 Galeopterus variegatus
TCCCTGGACTTTGGACCTCCCAGCCTCTGAAACTGTAAGCAATAAATTTTGTTTTCTTATATATTACCTAGTTCTAGATATTTTGTTATAAACATCAGAAACAGACTATTGCAGCAAGTACACAGATCATCTATGTAAGAAGCATGAAACACTCCATGGACCTATATGCAATCGTGAGATATGCTGAAGCAATGTTTTAACTACACAGAAATGTCACCCTAACCTTATAACAAGAGCTTTCTGCAGCAAGTGGGCTAGGCAAGAGCACCGCATATTGGAAATGGTGAGACCCAGCGAGAAGTCAGAGAAATTTGGTAGCTACTTGAAATTTTCAGGTTTTGTGTTTTTTAAAAATATCTCAGGGTTGAACTAATCAAATACAACTCTGTCAAAATCTTACAGCCCACCTAACTTGGGTTTTTTTCTTTTTTTTTTTTAACACAATATACACTTCGAGGATTTGTGGTATATTTGGTTCAACAGACAAAATAAATGAAGAGAGGCTCCTCTCTAACAGTCTACTGATACAACCAGAGACACTGCCTTGAGGGCTGATTTTTCTATGACTGTGACTAGTTTGATTGACTTCCCATGAAGACAACCAATCTTCAAAATGGCCAATGGCAATATGTCATGTTGACCTCTTTTACTATATCTCTGTATATTAGGAATATGCAGGATGGACTGGGGTGGAAAAAGAAAATGGCCATTGGAGTAATATAAATAAGGAGATGAGATTTGGTGACTGGGCAATTAAAAGGATGGGAAAAAATCAGTGCATCTAAATATCTGTAAGTCTTTTCAGTCCATCAGTGCAAATGACGTCACATAACATCAAAACCGAATCTCACAGGCTACAACCTTCCCACACCACCTCTCACCTGAGAATTCTAGCCCTGTGCAAAGTTACTCCTAGTCCTCATCTACACCCCAGGTATTTGGGACTCTAAAGTAAGAGTTTGACATCCTCTTCTAAATCAGTAGGAGCAACTGCTCAATACTAGCTGCTGCCACTCCAGGCTACACTGTGGACACCGCTGGCCAACACTACCTGGAGCTGCACATTTCCATGAGCTGTGGATCCCAAAGTAATTCCAAGTTTAGTGTGACATCTCTTTCCCTTTCTACAAAGTTCTTTCCTCCTCTAGGGCACACACAACCAGGACAGCTGATTCAGGACACTTCCAAATGCCAGTTGCCATGCTGGCAAAACCACTTCCTTCTGGTCTTTCTTATTGCTGAATCACTCTGTACCAGACTGAAATTCTTCATAAAAAAAATTTTTCCCTCTGAAGCTCCAGTCCCTCCCAACATCTTAGTTTTCATTCTGCATATATGTGTGTCTGAATAACTGAACACAAATTAAGGATAAAGTTCAAGCCTGTACCCACCTTCTCCATCCAGGAAGCCCTTTAGCCTTCATGGAAATACCTGGAAGGAAGCCTCACCTATTTCCACCTGGCAGGTGTATTCAAGTCTCAGCTACACAAGAGATGCTGAAGTAACAACAAATTGAAGAGAGAGGTTAACAATAGAGAAAAGTTAAAGACCACTGTAGTCAGTACTCCTGAGGTTAAAATGAGATTTATCTGTTGTCTGCACTGAAATCTAGCTGTGTGTATCCTATGGTTGCAAGATGAATTGGAAAATCTGAAGTAATCAAGAACCACTGATCTAAGCAATCTGATTTTTCTCTAATTTATAGCAGATTTATATCTCCTAAAGTTATAGTATTATTTATCTGGAATTTTCTTTGCTTGTTTTATTATTTATTTGTTTATTTTTGGTGGCTGACTGGTATGGGGATCCAAACTCTTGACCCTGGTGTTCCCTGCTTATTTTAATTAGAAAACAGAAACATTTCAAATAGTCACTTTAGGCTTAAAAGAAAGAAAGAAAGAAAAAAGGAAAGAAACAGAGAGAGAAAGGAAAGGAAAAGAAAAAAGAATTATCCTTCCCTTTTATAGTTCTCAAGCTGAAATGCATGTTTTTAAAAATGCCTAGGTCCACCCGGGACCAGTTAAGTCAGAATCTCTTTAGGTTGGGCTTGGGCATCTTTTTCTCTTTCTCTCTCTTTTTCTACATGTCACATGCACACAGTTTTTTTAAAGCTGCCCTAGGAAACCACTGTGCATCATTGATGAGTTGAGAACTGCTGTTCTAGGAGAAGAACCAAGAGAGGGGAAGTTCACAGACCTGCTTTACCCCCGTCTTTGAAAAGCCAGCCTTTCGTATGTAATATCAAAGAGAATCAACTCAGGTCAATTACTGTAGTAGAGAAAGTCATCAAAGGGAAAATTATCTTCTTTCCAATAGCTGAGTAAGAATTCTTGTAAAAACAGCTAATATAATTGAGAACAAAACATTTTCTAAGTGAAGTGATATAAGCATTATTAATATGACTCAGGATACTCAGATAATTAACTAGTAGCACTTTTGTTGACATTTAACTATATTAAGAGGAAAACTTGTTGAACCAGAAATGTCAGTGGGGGAGAGGTTTTTTACAAAAACTAACTTTGCCACGTATTTTCTTCATAAAACTGCCTCTTTCCTAGAAGATAATTTTCAATTTATTTGGCCCTATTTACAAGCATGTTTGATTCCGTCGTCACCCTCAGGCCAACAAAGCAGGAAAAAAAATGTTAAAATTCTGTACAGAGGTCAAAAAGACCTTTAAATCAGCAATTTGAAACCACAAGCTTGCAGAATATGATATTTGAAGTTGTTCTTTGGGAATGTATAAGTAATACGGGTTTGAAATGAAAACAAAAATAAGAGAGGCAGCTGTGGATATGCATTGTCATGTCTGTCTTCCAACACTCATATTAACATGAAATATGACACTCAAAGACCTCATAGACCCTGATAAATAATAATTTCCTCTCCTTCCTTGCATTTTCATAACAAATCTTTGAAGCAATTTTGATACTCTAAATTTTGTTTGCAAATAACAGATTTGAAAGATAATTTTTTAAAAACCCACATGGGATATAATTTCTGAAGTGTTTTATTTGGATCCTTACTTACCCTGCACAGAGTAAGGGGATATGTGATAACTTTGTGTTTTAAAGAGTTGTTGCTGACATAATAGACTTACTTTCTAATATAGAAACATTACTGTTATAGGGCTATGCCATTGGCAGCAAGAAACATATTTGCTTCGATAGAAATGGCCCCTTGTTACTTCTCTAAATGCATGCTCTGTTGCGTGGAAAAAGGCATTTTGAAAGGCAGTCCATGTCTTGAAAAGTTGTTTTTAAAACAGTTTCAGGCTATCCTGGACAGATGAGCCTTGATTCTGGAGATGCTATGGCTTGAGAAAAATGTATGCAAATAGAAACTTACCGGCAGAAGAAAGTTCTTAGGGACAACTAGTGGGCCTGTTTAGGAAAGCAAGTTAGATGTTTTTGATATGCCCAAAGGAACTCTGGGAAGTCTGGCCATGTGTTCTGTCATGTCTCTCCCCTGCTCAGAACCCTCCACTGGTTTCCCATTTCACCAGGTGTAAATTGCAAAGTCCTCAGAAGGCCCTACAAGATCTGCCTACAAGATCACGCATGCGTACACACACATACACGCAACACCTACCCCTCCCACCTACCCCCTCCCTGTTTATCCTCCAACCATAACTACTTTCCCAGAATGCACCAAGTGCATGCCAATCTGAGAGCATTTGCACTTTTGATTCCCTCTGCACCTCTCTATCTCTTGCACCTGCATTTATTTTTTCTCCACAGCTCTTGTCACCTTTGGGCACACTGTTCAATTTACTTGGGTTTTTGTTTATGTCTGTCTGCCCTCACTAGAATTTAAGCACCATGAAAGCAGTGGATTTTTTAGCTTTGTTTACTGTTGTATTCCCAGCACCTCAAACAGTGCCTGGCACATAGTAAATGCTTAATCAGTATTCACTGAACAAATAAAATACTTCATCCTATGCTTTATTTAATATCACCCATTCCTAGAGGTCTTGTCTCAGTGATTCAATGGAATCTGGTCACACTTTAGGTCAACAGTTATCCGAGGAAATGTTATTAAATCCATCATCAATTAAGAGCACGTAGTAAGCATCTAAAGATAAAGATAGGCAGCTCAAGGTTAAGTATAATATAATAAGTATAATGTGTCTTGTCCAGTCCACTTATAAAATTGTCTTCTCCTCCTGTTTCCCTTCTCCCACAAGCCTTGAGCCACAGTGTGGCCAAGGTTACTCAGTGACTGCAGAGCACTGGGCAGAGGATCCTTTAGGGATGAAAACGTTGATCCTCTCTCTCGCTTCAGGAGCTGCTATCCTTCCATTGGCAAAGATGGGGCTCTGCCTCGTGCCCTCAGAATGGCAGTGTGTGCCAGCCCTGGTGAATCAGTCAGCACACAATGGCACTATTTACATGCTCACTGTCACTGTTATTGAGAGGACTCTGCAGCACTGATGTCCCATCGGCCTGGTCTGGGCTGTGCTACGATGAGCCAGTCTCGGGCATAAGCAGAGTAAGATACCCACCCCTCCCTGCTCCCCATGGACAAAATTGCTGAAGAAGAGCCACGGGTGTTACTGCTTGTTGACCTCCGGCTCTGTGAGAGGGGTAATTAGGAGATTATGAGTTGTTGATATTTTAGGTGAGTTTTCTATCTTCTTTTGGAAGAGGTTGAGGAGGGAAAGGGGAGCAGACCTAGGAGACTGGGTGGATCAGAGGCCAGCCTCACCAATTTCCCTGTTGTGCCTGGACCAAGCAGGAAAGTAGGTAGAGTGCTGGGAAGCTGCTGTATCCAGCTCTGCCCATGGAATCTCCCAACACAAGGCAGCACAGAGCAGTGGTGAAGAGCAGCAGCTTTGCAGCCAGGCAGACTTGGGTTCAAATCCTGCCTGTGTCAATCACCAGCTGTGTGACCATCATCAAAGTTCCTAAACTCTCTGTATTTCATCATCTGTGAAGCGAGAATAATACCCATCGCATGTGATTATTATGAGGATTAAGTATTATCGCTTATGTCAAGCAGTTACCACAGTTCCTGGCACGGAAAAAGTTCACAATAAGTAGCAATTGCCCGGAATGAGACCATGTCAGAACTGGATCATCTTTTATGGATACTGGAGAAATTTATGGAATCATGATTCTTCTTGCTAGAGTCTCTATGTTGTCATCCAAAGAAGTTTGGGAAGCTAACAGCTAAGCCAAGGTTCTTTGCTCTGTCTTCTTGTGTGTGTGTGTATATGAGACAGAGAGGGAGAGAGAGAGAGAGAAATCAGGCCTGGCACAGGAGACATTTTTTTTTAAAACCCACATGCTTTGCCTGCTGTGCCATCTGAGAACTAATATCAGTTGCTGTCCTGGGTGCATTACAAGAACCTCTCTCAATTTCTTTATCTTAGCTTTGGAATAAATATTTGATAAAACCAGGGCAGTTTTCTTAGTAAATTTTTGGAGGCTTTTTTTTTTTTTTTTATTTTTTTTTTTTTTTTTTTTTTTTTTTTTAAATTTTTTTTTTTTTTTTTAAATTTTTTTTTTTTTTTTTAAATTTTTTTTTTTTTTTTTAAATTTTTTTTTTTTTTTTTAAATTTTTTTTTTTTTTTTTAAATTTTTTTTTTTTTTTTTAAATTTTTTTTTTTTTTTTGTCTTTTTTTGTCTTTTTCCGTGTCCGGCAATGGACCGCAACCCTCAGTGTTGCCCCCGGACCGGACCGGGGACCGGCAACGGGATTGCACCCCTCGGCGCCGCTCCCGCGCCTCGCTCAGCCAGTGAGCAGGAACCGGTCTGCACGTGGGATCCGAACCCTCGGGCAGGAGCGCCGCCGCGCTTCCCAAGTGGCGCACTATCCAGTGCGCCACCGGGCCGGCCCAGGAGGCTTTTTTTTTAATGTGATTAAGCATCTTAAAATGTATCAGAAATGTATTCAGAACATTTTCCAAATCATTTTTTTAAAAGATCAGTTTTGTTCAGATACTTTAGGTTCTGAAACTAAGCTTTTTCCTGTCCACTTTGACACAAAACATTTCTTCTAGTTTTTTTAAGAATACAGTCCCTTGTTGAGATGTTGGATTCTTGGTTTAAGGAATGAATTCTAATTGTTTCTAAACTTTTAACATTTATTCTACACTTAGAATTTGAGCAAAGTGACAAACAGTGATCAAGTTTATAAAATATGAAACTCCTGGATGAAAGCGAAAAAAAATTTGGTTGTTTCCAGGATTATAACAATAATAATTAAAACCAATTGAAGATTTATTCTGGGCTGGGCACTCTTCCAGACACTTTACGTTGTTAATTCATTAAATCCTCACAACAATTTTTTGAAGAAGATGCTATTATCCGCCACACTTTAAGACACACTGAGGTGCATGGGGGATTAACTGGCACAAAATCATGCAGATAGTAAGTATACCATAGTCTGAATATATTGCCTTCTACAAATATAATAGTGAATTTTATTATTTATAAAAAATGAAACTGAGGCTGAGAAAGACCCAGAGATTTGCTCAAGGTACATAGTTATAAGGGTAGAGAAAGGACTTGAACTTAGAAACGTATGAATCCAAAGTTTGGGCTCTTCATATATATACCACACAACTATTTTTCAACATTGAGATAAGCCATCAGATTTATATAACATCTAATCAAATGTTCCTTCTCATAGAATTTGAAGGGACAGCAGAATTTCTCTTGTCTAGCCAACATTTTCTAGAGTAGATATGACCAGTGTGCACATGATTTTCTAGAGTAGACTCAACCAGTGGTCATTAGTTTCTGCTCCCATCCGTCCATCCAGGAACACAGATGATCCATTACTGAGTCACGCTGCTGGCTCAGAGTTTTCTTATACTGAGCTGCTGTGCTGTCACCTACTTTTATGTTTTTTCATAATTTGGGGAGTAAACATTGTCCATTCTTTGGATCCTTGCTACTAACGTGGCACTACATTGAATCATGTATCTTCAGGAAAATAGAGTTAGAAAGAGCTGTACAACAGCATCCTGCAGCTAGCCAATCATGAGCCTTGGGACCCTTAGGTAAAAGATGTCCTGGCCACCCTTGGCTTAATGTACAGACATGAACTCATCTCATTTCTAAGCACACAGGCAGCATCTGGACAGAAAGGAGTCCCTTGGTTGAACTCCAGTCCAGCAGACATTGTGTAAACAGGCAAAAAAGAAAAAAAATTGGGTGTAGAATTTGGACACTTTTGTTGGAATTAGAAATAGTTATAATCATATTAACTCAAATCAAATACAATTACAGAGAGATTCTCAAACTTGAAGAAATTAATATATTTAAATGTTTTTATTATTTGTTTTGTTTTTAATGAGCATTTATTCAGTAGCTATTTGAGAAACAATGTAGCTACATAAAAAGACATAGGCTTTGGAGAGAGCCACCTTGGGCTCAAATCCCAGCATTTTGAGCTAGGTAACCTGGGCAATCAACCACTTCTCTAAGACTTGATTTCCTCATCTAAAAGTAGGAATAATGAGACATATTACAGGTAATAATGGGACCACTATGATGGTTTAGTGGCATAATGTGTATAAAATATTTAACATACTACTTGCACACAGTTCATGGTGGTTATTATTCATTCACTTACTCAAAAAATAAAATTCTCATATTCTCATGTAGTAGAACCATACATCGAAGCTTCATGTGCTAGGCACTGTAGATACAGTGATAAAAAACACAGACAGCCCCTGACTTCTCAGAACTTGCAGTGTAGCTGGGGAAACAGATACTAAATAAGTAATAAAAATGAAGAATGAGTTTTGAGAGGGGAGGTATAGGAAAGTATGGGGGTGCATAACTTTGCCTGGGGGCTAGGGAAGGGGTCCCTGAAGAAGATTACGAGCCCTGAGGGAAAAGTCAGTAACAGACGTGAGGTGGAAATGGGTGGACAGCATGTCCTAGGCAAGGGAACAGCATGCACAGGCCACAAAGCGAGAGAGCAGGAATGTGCCAGGAAAGGAAAGAGCAGCAAAGTGCCAGAGAGGTGACAGAGGGATGGGCTCAGACTAGGATCAAACTGTAAAGGATTTTCTACAAATGTGAGCCATGCTAAAGAGTTGGTTTGGGTATTATCCTAAAGTTGATAGGAAGCCATTGAAAAGCTTTCATTGGGATGGTGGGTTGGTAACATGGTCATATTTGGGTCCACTCATAACAGATGGTAAGACATGGTCCTTGTCATTAAGACCATTATAATCTCATGATGGGAGAACTTGAAGGGGAGGGATTAGGTCACTCAGATAAGTATACAGTTAAAGAAGACCCAGGAAGGAAAATGATCTTAGGTACAAAGTTCTAGGTAAGATTTTTAAAGAGGGAGCATGCCCATCTAGTTGATGTGACATTTGAGACAGATCTTTAAAATGGTCACCCTTTGGATAAGGAGAGCTGGCATGGGGGGCGGGGGGTTTGCCCTCCTGGATACCCTGTCCGAGAAGTAAAATTAGTAGGCATGCTCTTAAAGTGCTCCCAGCTTATGTTAACTGGATTCTACATTTCCCTTCCTTCCACCACTCCATATTTCAGAATCCCTTTGAGAGAAAACTCTACCACCCTTATCGTAGCCCCTAAAATCCATGTTCTATAAATTTCAAATTATTACCATGTGTTATACCCTCCTACATCCTTCCAAGGTTATTTCCAGCTGGATGCCTATGTAAGCTTATAGCTTTGCAGAGCACTTCCTATACACCCCCTCCAGCTGTGAACTTTTTACCTGTGCTTCACTGCAGTGTCTACATGCTTATTGAGAAGTTAAAGCAGTACAGGAAATATACATCATCCCACTGGCATTACTAGTTAAATCTCCTAGTGTCTGGGCAATATGAAGTTGAGCCATTTATTATAAATGCCACATTGCAGTTGTAGCAACTTTCTGTCTCCTTTGAGTCATTCTATGTAACACAAACCAAGGCAAAAAAGTACCTTACTCCAATCCGTCCCTAACTTTTTACTTACTTTATCTTAATTGATTACATCTTTGAAAAGAAGGAATATCAAAGCAAAAATACGATTAGTAAAATAGTCATTTTTCTTTCAAATGAGCTTTTTTCTTTAAATAATGCTGAAAGTGGAACTTTTCTCTCACAATGTGGTTTCTGATTTTGTTAGGAGGCTTAACAAAATTTTTTTAAAAAGTGAAGTGCTGTGCTGAATAGCGCTTTCACATCAAACATCTGATTCACCTTACTTGAAACATAGCAGGTTTTCAGTAAATGAGCGTCACACAGCTTTGAAGAGTCCTCTGTTCCCTGAGGTTAAATAACCAGTCAGGTCACACTTGACATTTGTTGTTTTCAGTTAACATTATGGTTGCTATGGGCAATCAATTAGTCAATCAGAAAGTGTTTTCTGCATGCAATTCTGAGGCTCATACTGCTCCAAGCAACAGGAACAGCAGATAAACTAAAAAGCAGAGGCTTCTGCTCACTGAGAATTACTAAAAAAAAATTAAGAGGGAAATAGGTTCTTCATTTCATTACACTTATAACCTATGGGGTATATTTATATTAAGTCACATTAATGTGTGATACTTCCCCCTAACACAGAGAAAAATTAAGAAAGGGGGAAAAAAAGGTAAGAAAAGGAGGGAAGACGGAAAAACAGAGAAAGGAAGGAAAGAAGGAAAGTTTTGTTTGAAATGGAAATTGCTTGCCTGAAAAAATTTCTTCTGAAATTCCAAATTACAGATTTTTATACCTTTCATCTGAGAAGAAAGGGGCTTGTCTTGTAGATTTGTGGATCCTCCACTGTTTATTGGTGCCTTGACAGCCTGACGTCAAAACTGGGCTGGTGGTAGACACCTATATTACAAGGAAACATCTGGTTTCAGGTTTTTCTCTCTATTTAAACAACTGATGCACTTAGCAGGAAACTGTATTTATCTTTTCAAACTTGTTTTTCCCTTTTATATTTTCCTCTCCTGGGACATTGACAAGGAAGTCGCATTGCCTGGCATTTCTGCCTCCTGCTCATTTAAAACAGCATTCATTCACCTTCAGATGCACACTCTGTCCCACGAACTTTTGTTCTTTACCAATTGTTGAAATCACACCATCTCCTCACCCAGAAAAACCAGAGGGGAAGAACTATCCCAGCAGACATGTTCTCCTAACCTAAAGAATAGCTGGCATTCTGCTTAAAACAAATTCAGACGATTTCTAAATGAATCCCTTATGTGAGCATTTTCTCAGGAATTTGACAACCTGCAGATAAGTTCCTTAAGGAAAAATTATAGACCAAATAATTAGTGTTCCAGAATCATCAAGTACACAATTGCCTCTTCATTTCAGTTTCTTTCATCTGTGCATCTGAATATATTTCAGAGCTGGAATAACTTGGGGATCAAGAGAGCCGATTCTGGATCCAACTTCCCTTTGGACTCAGAAATCACTAAACCTCTTGGGTTCTCAGTTTCTCCTTCCATGACACTGAAGAATACTACTTTAGACTGGTCTCATGAAAAAAAAAATTACGTTCTTCAATAAACATAATTGTATTTTTCAGTTGAGCTACCACTTTGTCACAGTTTTGAAGGGAATAACTCTTTTAGATCCCAGCCACAAGACTACATCCAGTAAACTAAAACTTAGCAGTGATTTTAAAGAGGCTATTTTATTGCCAAAAAACCTTAATTTTCTCCCAGGGAGTAGTAACATTGAATATGGCATTTCAGTCTTCAAAAAGAGGGCCTCAGCTTTAACGAATCGCAGCATATTTGTACTCATGGAAGTATAATACTGTGTAATTTTCACTTAAATTCCCATTTTCTTCTCATTTCTTTTGATTTAAGTCTGGGGCCCCTGTGCATGCATTAATGTTTTCAGTTCAAATGTCATAAAATGGTCATGTGGGTGATTTCATGCTGGGCAATAATGTAAATAATGGTATTTTCTAAAAAAGAAAAATCAGGACATTTTGTATGAAAATTTCAGATTTACTTACAGAGACACAGAGACAAAAATTTGTAAATGGACGAAGTCATGTTACGTAACACAAGAATATGTTCTAAATCGATTGAATTCCATCTGGTCCACGAGGGTACTTCAGAAAGTTCATGGAAAAATAGAATTAAAAGATAATACAAATCTTTCCATGAACTTCCTCATATCAGAAGCATCACTGGTCCATTGTAGTAAAAAGTTTACTAGCTTTTTAAAAAAAAATTCAACTGCATGTTTTGTCTGCTTATAATTGTGCCAGAAAACATGGTTATACATTTATTTAGTTATTGTGTTTATAAGAATGGTCATTATTATGACTGAATAATTTTACAAAGCTATTTTTAACTTCAGCACATAATGTGCCTGCCTCACTCCCCAACATCGGCTCACGGTGTCCACCATGATAAATACACCGTGTGCGGCTCTTTCATTCCCTCATGCCTTTATTTGTACTGTTCCTCTGCCTGAAATACTCTTCCCCTTCCCTCCTGGCTTTACTCAACCACCAGACCCAGCTCTTTGATCATCGTCTCCTTCAGCAGAATTAGAGTGAGACGCTCCTAGCACCTTTTAGTATATTTCTACTTCAGCACTTAACATACCGATCTAGTTATTCTCTTATAATCCTGCCTCTTTCATGGATCTGTCACATGCACAAGGGCAAGGACCACTTTCTATCCATCTTTAAGTCCTTGATGACTAACTGAATGTCTATCCCATGGCTAGCTCCCAATAAATGTTTTAGGAATACATGATATAGTGTAGTCATATTCACTTCTATGTTTATTACATAATGTTAACATGGGCTTCTTTTTGCTTTTTTGGACCTTACTGTTTATCATAAAGCATATACAGAGACCATGGAAATAGGGGGTTAAAAAATCTGAATCAAAGTCTGCAAATGGATAAGGAATAAGCTAAAATCCAGATTGATTTATTTTTCTTAACATTGCTTTTTATACACTTACCTATGACCATACAGCTCTCATAATCTAGTGCTATTATCAGGTATGAGTTTAAAGTGATTAAGAAATTCCACCATCTGTTTTGATCATGTACAGTTACCACCTGGGCATGTGAATGTCTGTGACAATGAGTCAAGCTAAGAGTCTCTGTTCCCTACTTAGTACGTTACCCTAGCTAAATTGCCTAAAATCTCTGTGCCTCAGGTTCCTCCTCTAAAATGGAATAGTAGTAGCTACTTCTCAGAGTTGTTGTAGGGAATACATGAAATCCTGTTACGTGAAGGGCTTGGCACAGGACTTGGCAGTAGGTCACTCTGTAAGTGGAAGCTGGGATTGTTGGACTATAGCTCCATGGGATAGGAGATGCTCTGGCAGGCAGATGGGCAGGCTTCTTATGGCTCCACAGCAGGACAGAAAGAACCGAGTTCCACTTAAACAAGGTATCTCAAAGAGGCAATCTCGCTCTTGTTGAAAACTCTTTGGACTTAGATGGCCCCATCATTGATTTCTGCTGTGGGGATAAGATGAAAGGCTCTAGTCTGAGGCTGACTAAAATATTGGCCAGCTTACCCAGAAGGCTTGGCATCCCCAGCCCTCTCTACATCATCCTAAATTTGGAACTAATCACAGGAAAATGGTATGAATTCTGGTCCCCAAATCTACCCATTAAAGTTGTGGGTACTATACCTCGGACCCTTACTCGAAGCCTTGCTGACTCTGACACAGAATTAAGATATAATTTATAATGAATTTCTTGATGTGATTCCTGGCCCTGTAAATTAGAAGAGAGATTATGAAAGGATTGCTGGAAAGAAACATAACTCACAGTAAAAAGTGTTAACTGCCTGATATTAAAAGGGAAACCTGGAAAATTAGACACAGAACAGTATCATTGTCCAGTATGATAATGAATGTTCCTAAGAGATCACTCTGGGTCGTATAAAAAAAAAGTTAAATTGTGTTCAGTATCTTTTGTTTTCAAAGTCAGGGAAATATGAAATACACTTTAAGGAAGATTTCTGCTCAAAAGTTTTGGTTTCTGTGGTCTGCAGAGTTTGCTTATGTGGAACACCTCGTTCTCTGCCAAAGCCAAATAAATGAAGTGTTGCTGTATTTAGAAAATAGGGAAAGTGGAATATTTGTTGTAATAATGTGAATGTTTAAAAAATACTTGTTAAGAACAACCATAAAGTTAGTATACTTTTTTAAAAAAAAGATTATTCAGGAGCAATCTCAACTATACTGTGAGCTTCTTGAAGAACAGGACATTTCATTTTGTTTACCAGGTTTGGATCAGAACATGGCACTCATAAGGTATTTGGTTTTAGATGGAGAGAGGGATAAATGCTTGGATGGATGAATTAATGGATAAATAGATGGATGGACAGATATTGGAGAGAGGGATAGATGGATGGATAGATGAGGTCATTTTGACTTAAGTTGTACTTAGGAGGAATTTAAAGGATGTGTGACAGACATACAGAGGACATCAATCCAACTCAGAAACAAAATAGCTCCTACAGAGCTGGCTTCAAAAACAAGGAATAAATTTGAGAGACAGAAAAGCAGAAAGGATGCACTGCAGTAGGAGGATGCTGGGGACCATGGTAATCATGGATGTGTAACTGATTCTTATATGTAAGTTAAAAAAAATCAATCAAAAACCCAAGTTCTAGTCCTACATCTGCTACTGTCCATCTGGGTGATCTGGGGCAAACCCTTTACATCTCTGGGCTTCATTTTCCTCATCTGTAAACTGAGGAGGTGGGACTAGATCATTCTTTAAAGACTCTATTCCAACAGCTTATAATTTTATAGAAAAAAGTTATGTCTTTTATGCATCTGACACATAATTGAAAGTCTAATCTAATGATGTAGATTGACACACCAAACAGCAAATCTCATTTCAAGGACATTGGTATTCTTGGAATACAGTTAGCATCCTTTGGCTTTGTCTAAAGCACATACTATGCAGTCAAAATGGCTCATCCACATTTTTTTTTTTTTTTTTGAATGAAAAGAGTTGTGCTTCCCACATGTAGGGCTTGGCGTATTGTGAATGGTAGCCTACACATACGCAAATGAGAACTGGGAAGATAATTAAATCTGAGGTGGAAATAGAGTAGACTTGTAAATGAACAAAGGAAGTGTGTTTCTCTGGAAGCCAAGATGTCAAAGATACATTTTATTGGTACTGTACACTTTCAGCTTTCATGTAAATCAGTATTCAGCTGCTTCAGATGTCCTAACTCTGCATTTCTGAAGAACCCATTGTGTACATTAACTGTGGCTGAGGCAGGAGATATCAGGCATTTTAAAATTCCAAACTTAAAGAGATTCATAGACATAAAGAATTGAATGGTCAAAACACACTTTATTTTTGAGCTAAAATTTAGAACAAAACAAATTCATTTCCAAGATTTTTGCTTCTAAACCTGGCCTTCATTTTTTTCTCGGAAGATAGCCATGAAACTAAAAGGGGGAAAATGCAACTCAAAGGATTCTAAAATGCCTCCGTATTGCATATCTTTCTGATGGCTCAGTTTTGGCAAACTAGCTCCAGGCCCTACCACTATCCAAGCTCCCACTGTCCTTCCTAATGACTCACACTCACACGTGAATGCTAAGAGCTTCCCTGTGGCTGCAGGGATGTCCCATCAGAACAAACATAAGCTTGAATGTGAACCCAAAAGTCATTTGATTCAGTCTCCTTTTGTTACATAGAGGGAAATGCAGTCCAGGGAGATGAAGTGATTCACACAAAGTAACACAGCAAGTCACACAAGTATCTTGATTTCTAACCATCACTGTTTTCATAGTGACATTGATCCGTGGCAAACAGTATAAAACAAGGGAACCAGACCTTAAAAGAAAAAAAAAAGTTATAAGGCTACCACTTTTTTTTCAAATGAGCCATTTTTCACCTTTTCACTTTATTGCTTTTGTCTTGTCGGCTTCTAGTAGAAAGATGACTTACTGCCTGGAAATTCGACTTGGCATTTTCTTTAGACCAAGTGATCTTTTAAATGTAGCCAACATTTCTTTTGGAGTATGACTCCATTTCACATAACACATCCTAAGACTGATGTTTACTAAGTTGGTTGTTTAAATCATGTTCGGCGCTTGGTTACATGGGCTGTTTCTTTGTCTCTGTCTCTCCCTCTCTCTCCTTTTTCTTTGTGCTTGACACAAAAGGATGGGGGCCCCAGGATCATCTAGAAATGGATCAGTGTATTCATGTGTGAGCTTTACAAAGCACTGGAGCAAAGGTGTCATTAAACGTTAGAAGTCATTCAATCACACCATCTCTTCATACAAAGTAAAGAGGAAAAAGGCTCTGTATGGTAACTGTCCATAAAGCTTTGTGTATTCATTCACCCCTTGCTTCTTGGAGGAGCGGGCTCCTTTTTTTTGCTTCTCCTTCCCTTAGAGGATGTTTGAGATTAGCTTTGTTTTTCTGAATCTGCCATTAATGCTCAGCTCTTGTTTAGTGCTGAAAGTAACTAAAGTAATAGATTTTTAAAGAGAGCTTCTGGGTTTAATTCTAGCTATGTTTCCTTTCAAATTATTGAGGTTTTCCTAGGTATCAATGATGGTGCCAGGGGCATGGCAAGAGAAAAGAATGACTCTCACCAAAAAAGACGCAATTAATTGTCTACCCTTAATTATGTTTTTAGCAGCTTTTTCTAGGAATTAAATGTAGAAGTCAATTAAGGGGGGTTTCAATGTATCAGTATCCTGTTTGTCCTGAGATGTAAATGGAATTTACGAGAGTTTTGAAGCAGATGCCATCTGCTGGATAGTTAAGATACTGTAACCAAAAATAACATGAACAGAAAACGTGGAACAGTATACCTTAATGAGTGGACTGATTGCTAATTTAAGTAAATACCACTTCCCAGGCCCCAGGGAGAGTACAATCTCCCTAACTCCCTGTGTACAGCATAAATATATAAAATTTATTTTTTTCTAATCTGAATAAAGATATCCCTTCCTATTCATGTGCAGTGTTAAATCGCCAAACTCTTCATTTAGTTCATATTGATAACAACAAACACAAAATAAGTGCTCATCTTCTGAAAAAGGATAACTGCAAAAATGCATTTGGGAACCCAAAAATTAAAACCAAAGGCAATATAAAAGAAAATAGAGAGAGAGAGAGACAGACAGAGAACAGGGTTATGTAGGAATAAAGGGTAAGTATATCAAATTAAAACCACATGTAAGACATAAATGCAAGCTAAACAACTAATTCTTTCTCTGAGGGACCCTTTTAACAGATCTCAACTTAACACCCCCATACTCCCTACACTGCTCCCTCATTAGAAGAGCCCATGGATAAAATAGAGCCTCCTTAAATTACCCAACCTTCCTTAGAAATTACAGTCATATTCTGTATAACTCCTGTTCATGCTGGATCCCAGCCTTGGCTCTTACTGTAACTATCCAAACAGGTAGTTTCACACTTTGGGGATCCACTTTGCTCATTTGTTAGATATTACGTGATAAATTTTACTGTCCTAGTGAGCTATTAAAAAAATTTTAACACACAAATTAATAGTATATCCATAAACAGCAAGACGTTTCCCCACATGTAGAAAAACATTCTAAGAAATGAGAAATTTCAGAACCCTAATCTCCATCTGGCTAGGAAGTCCTCTGGGGATTTTGCAGAGAGGAAATGGTGAGAGACTCATGTATTACTATAACATTGCCCATTTTTTTTTCTCCCTATAGAATATAAAACAGTAAAACAAACCCCATAAGTTTCTTACATGAAGAGCTCTCAAAATGAGGGCACCCAAGTTGTCAGCTCTGTCTTCATTTCCAAGTCACAGACAAACATATATGGCTCAAAGGAGAGAAGGAGCAGACAAAATACCAAACAGATGAAGACAGAAAGGGAAGATGTTCTCAAACCCATTAACTGTTCACCCACATGACTTTCTGGTATGTTAATGTCTCCCATCAGCCACTGCTAATGAGAATGTTGCCCCTTATTTCCCCTTTTAGTTTACAAATGGAGTAACATTATGTAATCACCCTAATGAGGTAATAGAAGCATAAGTACACAGGAAAATTTGATAGGGTTTCCTCCTAATTCATCCTCTGTTGTGTTGGTCACCCCCTTTCCCATTAAGCTTCCTTCTCCCTTCCAGAGTCCCCCCCCACCAAATTGGCCGAGTCTCCAGTCCCAAAGGACATATTGTTGGCTATTATTTATAATAAGTCTCTCTCGTCTTGGCAGGATAGAGAACAGCTGCTGGTCTATTCTCTGCCACAAAGACCAACTTCCTTCTTTTGCCCTGGATGATTGGAAGAAAGTCGGGGAGAAGAGCAATTTATAGTTGTGTTACAGCACCTCTATTTTCTTTTATGTTTATTTATATTGCTTCCACTTCTGTCAGGGATTTCTGAGATAATCAAGATTACTCTGCTACAGAATTTTCATTCGGGGAGGTTCTAGTGGCAGTTGGCGTTTTTCTTCATTGAGTCACATTTTAGGACTCCAGGCTACAGGAAGTAGTGAGCATTTCTTCTATGAGAGCTTGAGAATCAATGTTCCTTTTTTTTTTTTTTTAATGAACTGATGAATGTGTGCTGCATTACATGAACAATAAATGACTTTGAATTTCTCAGGGAAGACACCTTGTCTTTGCCAACTTTCTGTTCCCAAAACTTAGCGCAGTACCTGCTCAGTAAATGTTTGGTGTATGGACTGAGTAGAGTGCTTAATGGAGTTCTAGTTTCTTCTGTTGTGTGTCAGGTATGCTAACAGACAAGCACTTAAGCTTCACCCCAGATTTCCAGGCCAGGCAAGCCTCATCACCTGAGGTTGGGACCTTCTTCTGAGATCTTTTTCCTTAGATAATTTTGGCTCCAGGCCTCACCCTAGGTAGAGAAGTGAGGGAACCCAATGATCCATAATCTAACCTCCAGCAAAAGAAATCTAGGATAACCGAATCTTCAGAGACCTAAGTAGCTCCAGAAGTAGAGTGTAGAGTACATTTCTCATGCAAAGTGGGAAATTGGCCTAAGACCCCAGACCCAGAGAAGATCCAAATGGCTTTGGCACTACGTATCAATGTGACATCAAACAAGATAGTCACTGGTGGACAGAAAGGATTCATAGTCCAGTATTAAGATTTCTCCTTCTGACAAGTGTTTGGAACTGAGGTTGGCTGTTGGTCAAAGCCATGTTTAGTTAAGACTGGACAGGAGCAGAGTGGAGTAATTAAGTCCTAGGCTTTGGAGTGTGACAAAAAGGATATTGACTCCCAACTCCCTTATTTATTTCTGTATGAACTTAGCTTGATAAGTATTAATAATGGCTAATTTTCTTCACTGAAACAGACCTCCTCCTGGAGGAGTAAATATTGGAAAGTTGACAATCTCCAGGTGATAGGTGCCACTTTTCTGAAGGCACTTTTAGATTTCCTAGTATGTATTTCTAAAAGTGTCATAAGTATCCTGAGGGGTCTGATTTCCTGTATTTTCTTTGGTACCTCCATAGCCCATCCAATGAGCACTTAACAAATGTTCCTGACAGATACGTAAAAAATGTATATGATTGAAAAGGATACTAGGTGCTGACACCACTGAGTTGTCTGCCCTTTTTATAGTTTTAAGCATTTTGCAAGCAATATTGGAAGAAAGAATAATAATAGCTATGTTTTATAAAATGCTTATTACATGACAGGCACAGTCCTGGTCGCTTTACATACATCATTTTATTTTATCTCATAATCTGGTTTCTGAAGGGAATCATTGGAGACATAAATGCCACAGTTGGTCCCTTCTGCCCAATTATGAGCGAGGCCATTCAGAACTGGAAAAGGAAGCTGGTCAAGTTGGGTCAGAATATAGCTCAAGGCTTTTCTGGAGAAGGGGAGGCTAAGGGCTGAGACATGATTAGATCCAGGTAAACTTTGTCCTTTTTCTGCCCTTTGCCTACTCCCTGGTTACTTGTTACTGCAAATAAATTTTAATGGATGGGCTCTCAGGAGATGTGATTTTAAGAGGTGAGAAAATGGAGGCAGGAGAACCTTCACAGAAAATTGATGAAGTCCTTGGGGTGAGGCTCTGTTGAGGTGCACATCCCATTAAAAGTGCATGAGATCTGAAGTAAGACTGCCTGAATTCAGATGCCACACTAGAGGTCTAACTTTGAGGCAACCTCTCTGTGCCTCAGTGTCGTTGTCTATAAAGTATGTAGAATAATACCTATTTTATAGAATTCTTGTTAAGGCTTAAATGAAATGACACATATAAAGTGCTCAAGACGGTAAGTGGTATTTAATAAATATTGGCCACTAATATTACTATTATTACTAATAAGAAATGTATACCTTTTTTTCCTTCCACTGGGTATGAGGGATAATTGAGAGAAAAGACTTTGAATATTTTTTCTGTCTAGCACAATTCTTAGCACATCATACATTCTAAATAAATACTGGATGGGTGAATAGATGGATGGGTATACAAATGGATAAATAGATGAGTGAATTTGAGTTTAAGTAGATAAAGGCACTACAAAAGACCTCATTATTTCCAGATGTCTTACATGTTACCCAAAGGAAATAAATTATCATGATGCTAAACCAACCTGCAACACCCAGCAGTGAGGTGTCTTAAGCTCAACTAGACATTTAGACTCACAAGACTACCACACAGCACATTTGACATCAGTCTATTCAGGAGGATATAGGACAGGAACTATAGCTTGCCAGCAGGACAGTATCAAGTATTTTTCTACAATTAGAGCCATGGAAGCTCAGGTGCCAGATGATGAGATCCATATTGGGCAGGTGGAGGAACTGCCTTTGCTTAAGAGCCTTATGTCCCACAGGAGTCAATAACTCTTGTAACAACTCTAAAGACATAGCTTGCAATGTCCTCTCTAGGGACATGTTAGTTACAAGAATTGCTGCACTCAGGAAAGTCTAAAGCAGGCATCCCCACCAGCTATTTACAGTTCATTTGTAGTTCCCCCCCCCCAGTCCAGATGCACTCTACCAATGAGGGGTCATTTTTACCATATGCAATGTTGCCTAGAAACATAGTTGACACATACCATCTTTATCTGTTTCCAGGGAAACCAAGCTAAGAAGTTAACCAAAGGTCAGATTCTCATGCAAAAAGGGAAAGAGTTTTTAACTCTTTGCCCACGCCATCTAAATAGCTACTTACCACATAGCCTGAGAATCCCATGCAATGTCCCCGTGAAGAACTCATTCTTACATCTCATACCTGCCACAAATATGTCCCAAAGTGGAAAAATACACACATAGTCATATCTGCCACTCCATATCCTCCTCCTACAACAACCAAGAGTCGAGCTCAGTGATCTTTGACACCACGCCTGCCCTCCACATCACTGCCCCATCAACAGTCCCATCCTTCAAAACCTAAGAGTAGGTGACTCTCTAACACATGCACTCACTCTTATCGATATACAAGGGATGTCTGTTCCCTGGACCTGTATGATCTTAACAGATTAATTCAGCCCAGGATCCACACCACTAAGTAAGGATCTTTTGAAATTTGCCCTTCCTTCCAAGGTTGCTATGAAAATAAAATGAGACCGAAGAGGTAAAGAGTTGAAAAGACCATAATAAAAATCCAAAGTAGCTTTAGTATTCAGAGAGAGTGTGAGTGAATCCCAAACACAACTGGATGGGATCTGACATACTTAAGAGAGAAGCTCAGAGAAAACCTGACTTCTTTGATTCAAATTATTAATGATAATAACCATCTTTGCTGTAAGTTGTTAGGGAGATTTTTGACCAAAGAGAATCACTAAACTCTCAGGTATTTCATCTTCTAAAAAGCCATGAGATGGTGGAGATTTTGGTTGTACTGAATTGCCTTAGTAAAAGGATTAAGTACCCCATTTATTTCTCTGCCTGGATGATCATAATAATTCTTATTTATTAAATTCTTACTATGTGCCAGGGACTGTGCAAAGTGCTTTGCTTATACTCTCTTGATTAATCGTCAAGTATTACTAACTCTATTCCTCTGAAGAAACCAAAGCTCAGAGAGATTACAAGTCTTGCCCAAAGTCACTCAGCTATACATGGCAGAGCCAAGAGTTAGGTCAGGTTTGGTGTTAGTCCAATCCTGGTTTTGTGATCTGTGATATCTTATGGAGCTAGCTAATATACTATGCATTATTTCCATTAAGCCAATCTGTAAATGCAGTGAAACAGATTTTACATTGTTTTTAAAAATTATTTTTATTTCCTTTTGCCAAAAAAAGAAAAGGTACTTTATTGAAATGGAAAAGAGAGTTAAATTTAGATGAAAATATATGTAAGACAAAGGGAAATCATCATTTTATGTGAATTTCTTTTCTCTCCTCCATTTTATATTATTACCTATTCTAAAATGGAGTTTATAATACTAATGATTAAAAAAGGGCATAAAGTACAAAGAGGAGTAAAGAAAAAAGGAGCATATCACGCAGGTTCTTAAGTCACCAGTCTGCAGCTTGTCCTGTCAGAGTCCTTTTAAATGCAATAGTAATTTCTTTTAAAATAGCTCATTACCTACCTTGAAGATCTGCTAAATAACATAAGAACAGGTTCCAAATCGACAGAATCCTATTTGAGATATTAGAAGCATCACTGTTTCATTATAGTGGAAAGTTTAATAGCTTTTCCAAAAAATTTCAGCTACATGTTTTGTCTACATATAATGTACTTGAACATTTATTCCTGCCAAGAAGAAAAATTAAACTAAATTCTTCTACTATGGCTAGCACCTTCCTACTTTATTCTGATTAATTCATAGATCTGTGCAATGAAGGAATTTGCAATTGGCAAGCAAAATTCTAAATTAAGCAGTTCAACTTTCAAGCAAATTTTAAAACATGCATAAGGGGTGGGAAGAAATAGACATGCCAGCATTTGAAACCCATAAATGGGTATTTTCTCATAGGTCATGCTGATCTAAGAGAAGAGAAAAAAGAAAGACTTGGGTTCAGTCAGATAAAATAACTGGGTTGGTTTTTTTTTTTTAGGAAACTTGAAAAAATCCATCCAATTATATAATTTTTCAATGATGGTAAATATAATAAAATTCCATAATTCACTTTATTTCCTTCAACTCTTAAGATGTTTTCTTAGAAAATAGCCACATAACTACAATGATCTATATGTAAAAAATATTATTTTTATTGAAAATCATTTTCTTCCTGCCTAAATTAAATTAGAATGCAAAAGATTAGTTTTATAGGAAACACAAGATGGATTTTATCAGAATGGTTTCATCCTCCTAAACTTTATTTGGGACATCAAAGGAAAACAGAATGAAGATTTATCTATTTGTTTTCTTTGATCATATGATTTTATAATGCTTTTTGATTCTTTTACATTCTTATTTCTTAATCCAGATTTCATTGTTTTCTATTAACTTTCTCAATCATTAATGTTAAAATAATAGTACTAATTGCAGTGTCTGTGAAAGTAAGCAATCTTTTAAAAGGGGGGCACCTTTTATAACACCTGGTCTGGAATGCTGGGGTAAGGAGAGTGGGCACTGACTGTCCATAAAAAACATGGAGAATGTAAGAACTATGATTCTGGGGACTAAACAGAGAGAAAGCTTTAGTGTAGGCCCCTGAAGTGGAGCCTCTGTAAACTTCCCAGCTGATTTGAGAGGAGCAGGTGTTGGAGGTGATATCTAGGTTCCATTTCTCCACCATATCTTTCCCTAAACAGATTCTGGCACTTAGAAAATACTTTACAAATAATTTAGGGAGAAAGGAAGGGAGGGAGAGATGGGGGAAGGACAAAGAAAAAAGGAGCAAGTCTTCCTGGACCTGTGCTCAGATTTTACCTGTCCTCCCAGGGACCTTTGATGTAAATGGAGTTCGCCTATGCAAATCCTAGGGTGAGATTGTCCTGTGTATTAAAGAAGTTCCAAGTAGCTCAGAGCTGCTATCATCTAAGTCCATTCTGTAGAGGCATTAGTCCTTTAATTCGAAGGTGAGTTGTATCTTACAGAATTTGAGGTAAAAAGGAAAGCATATTCTACCATTCATAGTTTTGAAACTAGAGCATTTTGCTGACAAAGAGAAATGTATTTTTAAGCCTGAGTTCTTTAAAAAAAAAAAAAAAAAACTTCCATCCTAGTCCCCTAGCTAGGCTATTTCTGCCAGCTCCCCGGCTATGAACACAACACATTCTTGCAATTCATCACTTTCCTTGGCTCAAGCCAGCCTCTAAGATGGTTGGCGGCATATGCTTCTCATTAGTTCTGCCTCTGCCTCACCTGGACTGATCAGACTTGTCTCTCCTGCCCGCTGCCTGTCTCCCTCTCCCCTCCTCCTCCCCCAACCCCAGACTCACACTCCTGCCAGTTTCTCTTACCAAGCAGTGCTGCCTGCTGGCATGGCAGGAGGCAAGCTGAGGAGAAGAAGGAAATAGTTCAGTTCTTTCGAAAGTAAATTCTGTGGTTTAACAGCCTTTCGTTCAGAAATAAGACCTAGGAAAACAGAAAGCCAAGGACAAAACCAAAAACAATAACAGAAATGGAAAAAAACAGCAGTTTGCTGACTGGGAGAAAAATAGAAAGGGGGGCAGCAAAAGGTTAAGAGGGAAAAATTCCCATCATTACATCACTTTGGCAGCCAAATTTTTCTTTAGGTCAACAGTTTCTGTCTTGATTTATCCTCTAGGCTCTACAAGGAAGTTTTATCCATTTGGAGGGTATTTTCTATTTAACTCAGTTATCTGAGTGACAAAATATTCCTTTCATTTGGTGAATTCTGTTCCCTCTGTGACCCAGTGCATAAATTGAGAATGAGATTGAATCAAAGAATTTTGGTTTAGCCCAAAAGACACTTTTCATTCACACTAATTTTTTTTCTTGTCTTCTTTTTTGTGTGATAGCTTTTGATGAGCAATTTCAATCCTCGGGTTACTTCCCAAAGTAATCAAGAGGGAAAGTTTTCTCAATATATCTTTACAGTATAATTGAACATCTCTGACCTCAATTTATTCATACTGCAGGACTTAAGAGTGCAGGTTTGTAGGCATCTTTTTTGAAACTGATTATTAATGGTAAAAAAGGAATGTTGAAGGGTTAAAGGCCTTAATCTTTGATGAAATTATAGAAGAATCATAGAAATCTGAGGCTGGGAGGAACATCAGAGAGTCCCTAATCCACACCATTCATCTCACAGACAAGGAAACTGAGACTGAGAGGTAACCTCCCTACTGTCACACAGGGAGGAAGTGGTGGGACCAGAATTCACCCAGGGCTCCTCAGCCTCAGTCCTGTTCTCTTTCTATACTGTGTAAGCACTATACTCTCCCACAGGTCCTTTTGTGCCAACATCAGAGACAGAGTTCTGCAATCTGCACGTCTAAAGTGGCTTTTTGTTCTAGATCCAACAGTTAATATAGAACCTGATGAACAAAAATGATTTTGCCTAGTACTGGTGACCTGGGACATCCACAAGACCTAGGAAATCTCCAGATAGATACAAGAAGACCTCTGAGCAAATTAGAAAAGATCTATCTGCTCCCCATCTCCACCTGCCCACCTTGGATGCAAGGCTTGGCGAAATGCAGGCTGAATATCTTTCAGTCCTCACTTGCTCCCTCAACCAGGCATTCTTGTGTGGGCAAAACCTCCATGACTATATGCACAAAAGTCCTGTCCAGATGGTGCTCGTGGATCCAGAGAATCACACCAAGTGCAGGCACACCCCTGATTCACAGAAAGGCATCCTGATGCTCTTGTCTGGAGCAAGAGACCTCCCATTATAGTGGATGAAGACAAACAAAAACAACTCATCTTCAGGGACTTAAATGACTTTTTCCCCCCTCAACACCTCATTTCCAAAAAGCTGAGCCAAATTCAGCTCTGAACAAAACTGTGCAGTCAGACAACCTTGCCAACGGACCTTATTTTCTCTTTATTCATCCCTTTTCAGCAGCCAGATGCTTGTACATCCTCCCAGCTACCTGCACTGTTGCTTTGTCCTGGCTTGCAGTCACAATTCTTTCTAAGATGTTAGCTGATAATGGCCTCATGCATTCATTCCAAATATATTTATTGAAAACTCACTGTGTTCCAAGATTAAGATTTTTCCTTATGGTGTTTATATTTTAATAGGAATTCTCAGGCACAATGCCTGATATATAATATACACTCAATAACTATATGAAAAAGAGAGGAAGGGAGAGGATGGGAGGCATTTCATACTCAAAGAATGGTGGGATTCAGGCAGTAGACAGGGAAAGGAAAAGTTGGAGGCAAGGAACCTTTGTAGCCACCTACATGTCACAAATGGATTGTGTGTGTTCTGTCCTGTCTTCTCCAAAATACATAGGACATCAATACAGCCATGTGAAAAGCTGCTGCAGGCACCTATAGTCTACCTCCAAAATACTTCCAGACATGCCTCCCTCTTGACCAGCCAGATACCCCAGCACTTCTGAGACCCAAATTTTTTGGACCACGTTCTGGTCCCACAGCTAGGTTTATGTTGTTTATCCAGGCCCTTGATTACCAACAGTCTTGGATTTCTACCTTAGCTTTAGCCTTCATGCTCCTGCAAGGTGTAATTTTGAGAATTTTCCTCTGGCTCCAGATACTTCACACTTGCCTTTCCTCCAAGTCCCCAAGGCCCTAGCCCTTCATTCACCTGACTCACATAGATGATTACTTCAGTCTACTTATTTTAAGTCCGTGATAGGGGAATTCCACATAGGTACTAAAAGCACTTAGAGAATTCTTTCCATGATTGTCTCTAAGTCTTCTCTCAGTTTTCTTCCATTAGGATGTTAACTATGTGTCTTTCCATTCCTTTAAACTGGGAATTCCTAGAAAGAAAACACTCTGCCTTAGTCACTTCTGTAGCACCATTATGGCTTAGTACAGTGCTTTGTACACAATAAATGCCCCTAAAATATATATTTTTTGTAGTTGAACTACTCAACCAAGCATCCTATTGTACATTTAGTTTTTTTTGTTTGTTTTAACCAGAGGAAATTAACAGGGGGTTCTTACCAATTTTGGTCTTGCTCTGATGGGAAAATTTTTATATTAAATGCAAATTACTTTACCATCTGTGTGCAATGTAAGTTCTGGAATCCTTGCCCTTTATAGGAGGAGACCAGGTTTCCCACCAATGACCATTAAAGTACATTTGGCAGTCCTTGCAGTTCTTTCTTTGCAGCCCAGATGGCCAAGTTTTCTCCCCGTTTTCACTTGAGGACTTTTATAAGACTTCTTTATGTTGCTCCTTCTCTTGAAGTATTTTTCTGTTCCTGGACAGAGGGATTGGGCCTTCTGGTTGGACTTCCCTGTTCATACTCTAGTATTATATTGATTCTTTCAGGGGAAGCAAGTTCTGCTAGTTAAAACCCAAATCCATTTGCTAATGTGTCTGATCTTTCGTGTTCCTGCTTATAAAATGATATATCAGTTGTTGCTCTTTCCCTCCTTATGTCAATTTAAAAGTAAAGTAATAAGTTCGCTGATCTAAGAAGAAGATGGAGTTCTTTGTGTGTTCTCCAGAGGACCCAGTCCAAAATTAAAGGCTGTACCTGGATTACAGGATGTTAAGAATTGGCTGGTAATGAGCATCGTATTAACAAGGGCTTGACTGAGCTTGGTAAGATTGGCTAAATGAGGAGAATGGAGAAAAGGCTTCACAGAGAAGCCAGCCTGATTTAAAGACAAAATGACTTTGATTTTTAGCTGAAAAGGCTCTGGACTTTATACAGCAGAGAGCCATACTGGGATTTTAAACAAGGGAGTACCATGGTCAGATATGGGTTTAAGAAAGGTGGTTCAGACCTCCGTGTGGAAGACCAGTGGGGATCCAGAGTCAATTTAGGAAGCTGGTTCAGTAGTCCATGAGAGAAAAGAGGAGGGTGCAGATCAAGGCAGACAATGGAAACTGGAAGGAGAAAGGATAGATACGATAGGCATTTCAGGAAAACTACTTCATTTTCAACTGCTACCTCCAACTACGTCATCTTCCTCGCTGTTTCTCACCCATCAGACACACTCCTGACTCATGCGTGTTCCCACTGACTGAAATGCTCTTCCTCCATATTACCATGGCTCATCTCCTCAGATCCTTCAAGTCTTTGCTTGAGTATCACTTTCTTAATGAGCTTTTCCCTGACCAACTTATTTAAAAATCCATACCCTCACCAAAAGTCATGTGTCAGAATGTTTATAGCAGCAATGTTTACAATAGCCAACAACTAGAAAACACTCAAATGCCCACCAACAATTAAAAGGGTAAATCGTGGGGTAGTCACATACTGTCTGTAGACATTAGAATGAATGGTTGATCTACAACTATGTGCAACAACATGGATGAATCTCATAAGCATAATGCTGAAGAAAAAGCACTCTGATAAAAAAAAGATAATGTGAAATTCCATTTACATGAAAGTAAAAAACAGTCAGCTCTGAACTCTGCTATTTGAAGTCAGAATAATGGTTTTCCTTGGCATGGTTAGCTGCTGGATGAGCACAAAGCGGGGTGGACTACTGGTAATGCTCTGTTTTTTTTTCTACATGCTGGTTACACAGGGCTTGCTCATTGTGTGAAAATTCAGAGAGTGGTACATTAATGATCTGTGAACTTTTCTTTATGTATATTATACTTCAATAGAAAGTTTAGAAAATGCAATCCTTCCCCTGACACTACTCACATCCGTTATTTGTTTTTCCACTGTACCTACCACCTTCTAGTATATGCTATAACTACGATGTTTATTATATTTTTTCCCTATTAGAAAGTAAGTTTCATGAATGCAGGGCTGTTTATGATTTTCTCACTGCTGAATCTATATCACCTTAAAGTGTATCTGGCACATAAAGGACAATAGAATGAATGAATGAACTATTGAATCAGAAAAACATGAATAGTACAGACCAGTCTTAGAGATCCAAGTGGAACCCTGGTTTGGGGACCTGTGTTGCTTTGGCAGTTTCTCATTCCCATGTGCAGTGGATAGGCTGCTAGCCCCAGGTTGTGACAATCTCCTTTCCATGTCTGCCTCAAGACTACTTCTCAAATCTTCTTCTGAGTCTTTAAGCCTTTTTCTTATCCTAGACTATTTACCCACTTCACCCCATGTCAGAAACCTTCCCATCTTCAGTGCCAAGCTCAAATGCCATCTTCTCCATAAAGCCTTTCTTAACAACCTCAACATAAATTCCTCTAGTTCCTCCTGTGGTACTCTTATGGAATCTTTTCATTCATTCATTCATTCATTCAACAAATATTTATTGAGCACCTATGAAATGCCAGGTACTATTCTAAGTGCTGGAGATACATGGCTAAACAAAAAAGACATGTCTTTTATGGGGCTATATTCTAGCAGGGTAGACAGATGATATAATAAATGCTTATATAAGATTATTTCAGATGCTTTGAAAAAATTAAGAAAGGTGCAGTGTTAGAGAGTGATGGTTGCGCTGCTTTATGGGGGGAAGACTTCTGTATATTGGCAACATTGGAGGAGAGACCCAGAGGAAGTAAGGACTTTGAGGATGAGCATTCCAGGCAGAGGAAATGGCAAGTGAAAATGCCCTGCAGTGGGGCCGGCCCGGTGGCGCACTGCTACAGTGCCCCGCTTGGGAGCGCGGTGGCGCTCCCGCCGAGGGTTCGGATCCCACATACAGACCGGTTCCCGCTCACTGGCTGAGCGAGGGGCGGGTGCAGCACCGAGGGTTGCGATCCCATTGCCGGTCCCTGTCCAGTACGGGCGTGACACTGAGGGTTGCGGTCCGTTGCCAGACACGAAGAAAGACAAAAAGGAAAAAAAAAAGAAAATGCCCTGCAGTAAAAGCAAGCTTGTTATATGTACCTTGTGTGTGAATTCCTCTGGATAAGGCTTAGGTTCTTAGCACACTGTTTCGGATGGAGAAAGTTCTGAGTGGCTGAATAACCAAACTGATTCAATAACCAAATTAAAACATTGAATTTATTTAAGATTTAATCATTTTTTAATCTACTTTGCGTTTTTCCTTAGATCAGCATTTCCTAAGATGTGTTCAATAGGATACATCCCAAACTGAATTATGCAAAATCTAGTTAGACCACATACACACAAAAATGGTTCTGTGCTCAAATAAGTATAAGGAACAATGAAGATATGTATACCAACATAGTAAAAGTGTTTCTAAGTCCCACAATAAAACAAACAAGCAAACAAAAAATGTCTAATTAATTATTTCCTAACTTCAACCCCCCTTTCCCATGGAACACACATTACTAATGCACAAGAGTAAAATTCTATTGAATTCAATTTGGAATATGTTCCTCAGATTACTTCATTTTTATATAAAGTACATATTTATTAAATTCCTAGTATTTACCTGACTCTGCTTCATAATTTTACATATAAAATATAGATACTAGAATATTACAAAACATGAACATGAATTTTCAACATTCTCTTTACTAAGTTAGTATAATACATATTTTCACAAACCCACCCTGCATAATTTGAATCCATATCTAGTGGTCTTCTTCACAGTGTTAACCAACTTGTCTCTTGGGACATTTTGTCACTGTCAGGATTAGAAGTTAAAATATCAAGAGGCAAGTTTGTAAGCCTTGAAATAAACAAATAGCAGTCAAGGAAGCAGAAAGAAGGCTCAGAATGCCCAGTGAGAACTTCTGGAGGGTAACATACACTCAGGCTCTGTGAATGAATTGCCTCTAAATGCAGCTCCCTCTGGGGAGAAAAGATCCAGAGAATTGCCAGTTCTGACCTTCTGTGTATTTTAGGTCTCTTCTCCTTTGAATGTCCTCTGTGACTTAGCCTGCACTGTATTACTAAGTGACAGCCTCAAAACTCAGAAGTTGGGGCCGGCCTGGTGGCGCACTCGGTAGAGTGTGGCGCATGGGAGCGTGGCGGCGCTCCCACCGAGGGTTCGGATCCCATGTAGAGACCGGTCCGCTCACTGGTTGAGCGCGGTGCGGGCGTGACACCAAGGGTTGCGATCCCGTTACCAGTCACGAAAAAAGACAAAAAGGAAAAAAAAAAAACTCAGAAGTTGTAATATCAATCTATGTTTCTTTCCTCCCGGATTGGTTTCCTGTGGTCACCAGCCAGCTCCAGATACATGCTTCAGTAACGAACCTAAATTTGCAAGCAGATATCAAATGCAAAGTAATGTTGTAGCTATCTGTATAACTATGTGTAAGTGTGTTTTTCTCCAAAATTCACATATGTTTACCAGAGAGAGAGAGCAAGAGAGAACACCTGGACTTTTAGATAAGTTTATCCAAAGATCTTGTAGCCACCGGTGATTTTTAAAAGGAGAAAAGAGCATTTATTCTTTTTTTATCGTGGGTGTGTCATTTAGCTTTATAGGTTTAAAGGCAGCAGGGAAACTGCAAAGCAAGAGTTTTTTCTGAGGCATTAGTTGCTGTGAAGAAAAATAAGCCAAAGTTTTGCTTGTGGGCAGAAACATCCCAGAATGCATCTGGTGATTGGGCAGAAAGCAAGTACTGGCAAGAGTCCAGGTGCATTGGCTCCCAGCTGTACCTCAGGAACAACCTAGGCGGTGTTCTCAAACTCCGATTGAATTTCCAAGATGGATCAGTTTCAAAATGATCTGCTCAGCTTTCACTTATCTAAGACAGTGCTCCAAGTCTAGGATTACAGTCCTCAGAACTGGGAATTGAGGAAAAAACCCTCTGGTGTTTGTGAATACCAAAATAGGTGTTTTACCTTGTTTAAACCGGCAGCACCACACGTGGATGTTAGAAATGTACTGTTATTCCTGGAGAATTCAAGGCAGTAAAAATTATTTGGGGTTAACAATTTTCAGGGATTTTTTTTTATCATAGCATCTTGGCCCCAAAGTTATTTTTTACAATGGAACTTCTTGGTTGAATCTCTGGTTTTAAATAGTTATGGGATTCAACATATTCTTGAATCTTGTGATCTAATTTCCCTAATCCTTGGCCAAATAAGAAAGAAATCATTGGGCCGGCCCGGTGGCGCACTGCTACAGTGCGCCGCTTGGGAGCGCGGCGGCGCTC
>NW_007726323.1:0-17321 GCF_000696425.1 Galeopterus variegatus
ATATTGTGCTAAGTCATTTTCTCCATAATGCGAATTAAATAAATGTCCAGCTACTTAAAAACACTTTTCTGGGCACCACCTAGAAAGAATTCTGTCACCTCCCACCAAAGGTACATATACCACAGGAATCACAGAAATGGTGGAGCGGGAGATGCAAGGCTGGAGATAGGGACCCCCTGAGGAGGTTGCGCACCCAGAGAGGCGGTGCAGCGGTGTGCTTATGCACCCAGGCTATGAGTTAGAATCCCAGCTCTGCCACTTTTGTGGTGGTCAGGAAGCCACACGACCGACCGCTCTGAACCTCCACTCCCCCTGTAAAATGGATATGCTGTATCTCCAACTTAGTGCTGCATTGAGGATTAAATGAGAAAATGCATGCACAGGACTTAGTACCGTTTCTGAACCATAACTTAGTACATGTTGGCTATGCTTTCATTCCACAAAAATTTCTTAAGCTCCTATTATATTCCAGATACCATAAAAAGTACTGAGGATATAGTGGAGAATAAAAAAGATACGGTACTCTGGCTCATGAAGCCTTCAAATCTGGTGGGGAAAGCTGTGAATGATAACAAGAGCAACAATAAACTAGTATGATTATTTATAAATGTTAAGAATGAAGATAATCCAGGAGAGAGGGGATGGAGGCTTCCTACAAGGGACGAAGAAGAGGGGACGGATGGGAGAGGTACTTGGGCAGGAGGCTTGGCTGGGCTTGAGACAGATGGAGAGTGGGTGTGGAGGAAGGGGTGGAGTCTAGGATGAGCTGAGCTTCTAGCTCTGGTGGCAGAGGGATTTCGTTAATATAGATCAGAAATAATTGGGTAGGAGCAGGTGTTCGGTGGAGCAGGGAGATGCGCTACATTTTAGATTTCTGGGGGAGATGAGCAGTGCGTAGTTCCACAGGGGGGCGTAGAGAACAGGGGAGAATTCCAGGCTGGGAACAAAGGTTTGAAAATCATTTGTGGAGGCAGAGGGTGGAGGTGGACGAGATCCCCCAGGATGGTCAGGTAGTGCTTAAGACAGGCCCAACAGTCAAAGACGCTTGGAAGGAGACCTTGGAATTAACAGATCTTGCTCAAAGACTGGATTCCACCACTACTCAGCTGTGTGAACTCTGGCAAGTGTGAACTCTTCAAAGATAACTCCCTTATCTTATTGCAAAATGGAGAGAGAACTCCCTCCACATACATTGGCTGCCCCACGGGCAGGAGGAATCCTGAGAATTGTGAAAGACTGAGGACATGGGTGACCTCAGGGCCTGAACTGACCTCAGCTGCTGTGGTCAGGCACTCCACACCACAGCAAGCTGGGTCAAGGCCTTGGCTTCTTGGCTGCACCAGGAGAGTTAGGTAGGTAGGCAGAGAGATAAGCACATTACCAGGCCCCAGGGCAAATTAGAGCCAACCAGGATAACGGCAAACAAATGTCAGGATCAGAAAGATAAGCAGGCACCTGTTACAGCAGCCTCAGTGGCAGGAAAATTGGGAAAAATAGTCCCACCTTCTGCCCCAGGGAGAGAAGCGGGGCTCACAGTTTTTGGCAGCTATTCCATCCTGGGTTATTCACTTAGGTTATCACAGTACATTCTCACAACAACTCTATGAGAGAGGTACTTTATTATCATCCCATTTCAGAGGTGAGGAAGTTGAGGCTCAGATAGCTGAAGTGACTTCTTGCCTAAGTCACACAGGGCTGGGATTCAAACCTAGCTCTAACTCCTCAGCCATGGAAGTGGACACAGAGACATAGAAGAGATGGCTCCAGGCCCTCATTCCTCTCCAGGTGCTTTCTCATTCACCAGCTGCTGCCAGGTTTCTGCCATTCAAGTTTCAGAGGATCTCAGAATCTCATGAAGGGCCAACAGAATTCTGAACACATCTAACTGGCTGTGTGACCTTGGACAGGTGCCTTCTGCACTCGAGTCAGTTTGCATAAGGGCACAGTGACGAGATTGAGCCAGATGATGCAGGAGGTCCATCCAACCCTGGCATTGCAGCATCCCATGAGTCGAAGCACTTGCAGCCACCCTCTCCCCATTCCCACCCCCATGGAGCCAGATGGCAGGAGGCAGAAGGAGTGGGCGTGGGGGGCAGGGCTCCTCTGACTCCCTACAGGGGCTTTGCCTCACTCTCTCCCTGCTTCTGTTTTGCTGTATTTGACGGCAGCCACGGTTTCCAGGAAAGAAGAGAGAGGCGGAAAAGTTAACTTTCCGCCACCCACACAAATATTTTTGGCCGGCGTTGTCTTCATGCTGCCAAGCCAGGAGGGAGGGGTTGGCGGGGGCTCTGCAATTCAAGGCTTCCTCCCAAGGAGGGAGGACTCCCAACCCAGCTGGGGGGCCTCTGGGTGGGCCCTGTGCAGGCCTGAGCCCTGGAATACCCACCCCTGCCCAAGAGCTGTGGGGCTCAGGACCCATAGCCATAATGGTAGCTGCTGTTTACTGAGCACCTGCTAGGTTCTGAGCCAAGCCCTACTCCTGGGATGTAGGCAGATGAGTGCAGTCTACAGATAAGGAAACTGAGGCACAGAGAGGCAAACACTGTCTCCAGAGCCAGACGGTGGTGAGTGGTGAAGCAGGATGTGAATCAAGGCTGCTGCAGTCTGCTCTTGCCCACTGAGAGCAGTGGCAGCAGACACTGGGCGACCCCCACAGCCCCTGAGGTTGCTGAGCTCAGACACAGCTCAGGTAGCAGAACATCTGTGTGGGCAGATCACCTCTGTGGGCGGGAGAGGGCCTGCTCCGGCCTCCACAGAAATGGGAGGAGTCCTATAAAGCTCTGATTCCACATCCCTCCAATCCATACCTCTCATCTGGCCGCAGGCTCTAAAACACCTGAGCCTTCGCAGGCAAAGAGCCCACCAAACACGCTGTCCACATCTAGGGGCGGGGAACTCTTAGCTCAGAGACAGGGAAGGACTCACCCAGAGTGGTAGGGCAAGTCAGAGGCAGCACGGCCCTGGAACCCAGGCACCCAGACACTCCAACTTCTGCTTCTCAGGTACACCCTGCTGCTCCTTAGGGCCCAGTCTCCCCTTCTTCCTACCCTCTACCTCCCATGAGTCCAAGTGGGGGCCCCGACACCAGAGGCCCAGCTAGCACCAGGTACTACACAGTCCGAGGATCTGCCGAGACATACCGAGGGCTCCTTCTGTGGTTGGCTTCTGCAATGGGCAGGCCCAGAGAATGTGGCCTTGGGACCCTCTGTCCCTTCTGCTGCTGTCTATGTGGTGGGGGAAGAAGGGCACTGGCTTTGGAATCAGATCTGGTTTACAATTCTGACTCTACTCCCTGGTGGTTGCCTGACATTGGGCAAGTCTCTTATCTTTCTGAGCTTCAGTTTCACCATCTGCGAAACAGGGCTTTAAACAGGAGCTACTTTCTAGGGCTGTTGTGGGGATTAATAGAGAAAATATAGGCTCATTCTTTCACTCAGCAGGGAATGGGAAAGTACTGCTGAGTGCTGCTCACCTGCTGGGCTCCACGGATGCTCAGGGTCCTGAGTGGTTGGTGTGCACAAGCTGCAGTGAGTATAAGGCACAGTCTGGCCTCCCTCTGATTCTCCATCATCTACAGTGTCCCCACAGGCCAAAAGAGCCTGTCTTATGGCTACAGAGAAAGGTAAAGGGAATGAGGGGTGCTGAGCATCAGGGCTTAAGTAGATGCATTGCAGGGGTCCGTATGTGGGGTCCTTGTTTTAACTCTCCCACTAACTCACTGAGTCATGCTCAGGAAATCACAGAATCTGATTTTATAGGTGGAAGACTAAAGTAGGCTGAGAGAGGAGAAGCAGCACAGGAAGACTAGACCCTAATTCTTCCAAAGGCCCTTCTTCCAGAAGTCTCCCCACTTGGCCTCCCCACCTGTAGTCTCTTCCTGTCTCCATCCTCTACAGGGTCTGATCTATTTTTCTAAAGTGCATCTGTGTTGCTCACCTGCTCAAGAGTATCCCATGGCTCCCTATTGCTCATAGAATAAAGCAAAATTGCAAACAAAGGGAAATGCAGATAGAAAGGCAGATAACCATTACTCTTGGCTGTGAGGGATGAAGGAGGGCTTCCTGCGCTGATGGTACATTAAGGCCTAGTGAAGGCAAGAAAGCAGGACCATTGGGGATGGATTTAGAGAATGACATTGGCTTGGATAGTTTGAGATTAGGGCATGTATGGAAAGGCAGAAGGAGGTGAGGCTGGGGGAGAAGGTGGCCAGGTGATGGGCTTTGACTGCCTGGACTCTCTCCTGCTGGCTGGAGAGACCATATAGGGGACAGCTCTGTAGGACTGGGGGAACCGCAGCAAGGACAGAGCAGAAGTAGGAGACTGGAACAAGGGCTGGCATGCAGGGATCCTTGTGAGAGGAGCATTTTGGAGCAATTTCCTCAGCACCTGGCACACTGCCAGGCACATAAAAGAATAACAATGATAACAGCTGACGTTTATGAAGTGTTTATTGTCAGGTGCTATTCCAGATACTTAGTATGCGCTAACTCATCTGCTCCTCATCACAACCCTATAAGGAAGGTTCTATTATTATCCCCATTCTACAGATAAGGAAATCGAGCTGACATGACTTGCCAAGCTCACATGGCTAGTCAGTGGCTGAGTCAGGGATCACATCCTGAGAGACTAGCCTCAAATATCACTGTTATCCACAAGGCTATACTTAGTAGTATAAGTAGTTACTGAACGATCGAATGAAAGCATGAATGAATGAAAGAGAAGGATGGGAAGGTGGAAGGGTAGAAGGGAGGGAGGAAGGAGATTCACACTGCAGGCACTCAATAAATATTTATCAGGTGAAACTATGAATATGGAGTGACCAAGGAATTAACTGTATAGATAGCCTAGGGGCAAAATGGAATTACCCTGGGGAAAGGGGAAACTCAGAACAGGTCCAGATGGCTCAGGGTGCACCTGCCTACCCCGCCCCTGTCTGGCAGCACCCTCAGCATGGGGGGTGAGGGGTGGTGTCTGGCCTGTCCGAAGCTTAGTTCTCCCTGCCACTAGGAAGAGAACTTCCGTTGTACTCAAGAATCTGAGCTGAAAGTATGTTCCTGTCTGAGTGTTTCTCTCCTGAGGAGGGGATGGGAGCCAGGATAGGGGGTTCCTTCCCTAAGGCCCCAAAGGAGGGAATCCAAGCCCTTCCAACCTCCAGAAGTGGTGAGCCAGAGTGTGAGGAAGTCATTACCTTGCTGATTCTTCTTCTCAGAAGAATCTCTGGGCCTCAATTTCCCCAGCTGAAAAAGGCCTTGGACAGTGACTGGCGGGAGCATTAGCAGTCAAGGTTAATGCTACACCCCAATTCTCCCTGGACTTACCATGTCCGAGTGTTTTCCAGCAGTGAAGTCAGTCCCAGAGGGATGCACAAGTGTGACCCCACACTGCTGACCCCTCCCTCTAGTCCTGTAGGACAGACTGACCGATCTTGGCCTCCTTCCTCCCTGCCTCAGTGGCCTTCAGCACCAACCATCCTGGCTGCCCAGGCTGCTCTGACCTCCCACCTTCCTCCCTACTTCTCTCCTCCCTCCATTCCTCTCCACCTCCTGGGGGCAGAAGGGGCCAGTGTTGGGCATGAAGTAAAGCTAGGGGGAGCTCTGGCAGCAGCAGGAAACCATCCCTTGGCATAAGGTGGCTGGAAGGGGCTGGGAAGAACTCGCAGCTGGCACCTGGGTGGTCTTGGGAGAGATGAGTGTCAGCCAGATCTCAGCTTGCCCTCATGACAGCTGGGTAACTTTGGACAAGGCACTTATCTCGCTGAATTTCAAGTGCCCTCTTGGTAGAATGGAGATCATTCATTCATTCATTCACTCGTTCACTCAGCATGTATTCACTGAATGCCTGCTCTGTGCCGTTGCTATTTTAAGTGTTGGCAGTACACAGTGAACAAATGAGAAAGAAACCCTGCCCACGTGAAGCTCACATGTTAGTTGGGGTGGACAGATAATAAATAAGAAAGTATGTCAGATGGTGTTAAATGCTATGGAAAAATAATTAAGCAGGAAAGGGAGCCAGAGAGAGCTGTGTATCATTAAGACAGAGGAAACAGTGGTGTTAATATGAAAAACCTTGACAGATGCCATTCTGTGTTTTGTATGGCATATGTATTTCAAGTTCACTATTATGTTAAATTCTCATATGCTGTTATCAAAACCATAAAATCAACATTAGGTGGCAAACTCAGAAACTGAAGCCCTATAAACCCCTGGAGATATATTTCTTCTGCTAATATTCTAATTATTCAATTATTCACCATTTTAGAACCTTCCTATTCTACTACAAATATGTCTACCATTTAGGACTGAGTATTTTTTGTAATCCTATATGTAAAAACACGATTTCTTGGTTAGAGCACAGCCTTGTAACACCAAGATCTATGGTTCAGATCTCCATACCAGCTAGCCGCAAAAAAAAAAAAAAAGTTCACATAGTAGCATTATTTCTTTGAAAACATTCTTTTCCAAGTTCATTAAATTGATAGAGCACCTTCTCAATGCAAAAAACATGATATACAATAAGTTTGAGGGTAACTATTATAATATCATACCGTTGTGGTAAAGGTTAAATAAGGTCACCTGTGTAAGTGCTCAATAAGATGCAGCTATTGTCATTATAATTATTATTTTTGTGAAGAGGTGACTGAGGACATAAGGACAACGGCAAACATATTGGACAATTATCATGTGCTGGGCACTGTACTGGTATAGCATATCGATTATGATCTTGTTTATTCTTCACAATATCCTTAAGAGGCAAGCATTCACTACTATCCTCAATTAATGATGAAAAAATGGAGGCACAGGGAGTGTGAGTCTCTGCCCAAGGTCCCAAGCAGGAAAATGAGCAAGCTGGGACCTGACAGGTGTCAGGACCTGGGGTGCCACTGGAGGTGCTCTGAGGGTCTGGCCATTTCACAAACCCAAAGAACCCTTCATTCTAGCTCTCCTACGCCCTCTGTGACCTTGGCCACATCCCTCCGCTCTTGGACCTCGGTGATCCCTACCACACAATCTCAGGGCTGGGCGTAGGGTCTCAAAGCCCCCTTCCAGCTCTGGATTGCCTGTCCAGCCTAGCAGCCAGGAGGCTGGGGGAGTGGAGCCCATTCCAAATGGACTTGCTGAACCCAGGCTGCTCACAAAATCAGCTAAGTCCCCTGCACGTCATATCTATTTCTGCCCTGCTAGGTTTATAAATATGTGGGCCAGGGAACCAACCTCAGCAGAACTGGAGAGACTGAAGTCATGGCTATAAATACTGCCCATTCCAAATGGACTTGCTGAACCCAGGCTGCTCACAAAATCAGCTAAGTCCCCTGCACATCATATCTATTTCTGCCCTGCTAGGTTTATAAATATGTGGGCCAGGGAACCAACCTCAGCAGAACTGGAGAGACTGAAGTCGTGGCTATAAATACCGGGCCAAGGCTGGCTAGGGTCAGGTGGAGGGGTATAGCAGGGCCAGGGCCAGCCGGGAAAACCACACCCTGGGGTCCTACATGCATTCCAGCCTCCTCCTGGCCACACAAGAAAACAGAGGCCCAAATGGGAAGGGACCTGCCCAAGGCCACAAGGTCAGTGACGTTCAGGGTTGGGCCTGGAGCACAAGTCTCCTGGCTCCAAGGCTGCCCTACGTGTCCACCAATGGCCCATATCCACAAGTCCCCCCCTCCTCCTGCCCTGCTGGCCCAGTTTGAATAAGAGCATATTATGACTTAAGTTTATAAAATAAACTTACGCTGATAACATATAGCTCTTTATCTGTTGTATATATTGGCGTTCTCAAATATTTCATTGGAGAAAGCGTTCTATGGCTAAAAATTCAGAAAATTCCTAACCATATCTACCTCCCGCCTGCTGGGACACACTCATCACCCGGCAGAGTGGTGCAGCCATGGGCTGAAGCTGGTCATACTGACTCGGCAGCCTGTACACATCTCCTCCCAACTGTGCACTCAGGGACATCACTTGGTAGCTTGAAATGGGCCATGGTGGAAGTAGTTATACCATGGAAATGGGCAGATGGTTGTTTCCCTCTAGAGAGCCAGTGTTAAATATTTATCAGCACACCACTGGCTAAAAACCATGGCTAGTGAATCCCTACCACACCCATTTCCAGGCCAGGCTTTCTGAACTTGAGCCAGATACTTTACCTCTATGAGCCTCTGCTTTTTCACCTGTAAAGTGGGAACCCTAACCACACCTGCATCACAGCTACTGTGAGGGCCACATGAGTTTGTGCCCCTAAGGGTTACCACTGTGGCATTGTCCGCAGGTCCCAATCTCCTAAGGATCTTTCACACATTCCAAAGCCTTGGCCATACCCCAGATGAATTAAATCACTTCCGGGGGGAGGACCCAGGCATCAGTATATTTTGAAGCATTCAGGTAATTCCTGTGGACAGATAGGTTTAGGAAGACCCTGCTCTTTGCAAGCACTCAGTAGCTGTCAAGAGAGCAAAAATTGAATGCAGGTGAGGGAGGCATTGGATGAAATGATCTTTGAAGATCATTGTAACGATCGAACCCAGGTAAATGCTGCCGTCTGCCCCTTGCTCGGTGTTCTCCTCTAATCCTCCCTTCCCACCATGTGCGCTTTTCCCTCCCCAATTTTCATTTAGTCCAATCAAAGGTGATGAACACTTATAGATGCCACTGGGCCAGCATCATGCAGGACATCATGGGGAGGGCAGAGGGAAAGCAGAAGTGGCTTCTGCCTTCAATGAATCTAGCATGGACAGAGGGCATGGGACAGGGGCTTGAATGTCTGTAATTCAAGGTGGGAGGTGATAAGGGCTGTGAGGAGCTACTTAGACTCTCAGCCTCAATTTCCCCATCTGTAAAACAGGGCAAAGGATAGCACTACCTCCTAGGCATTGTTGTGAAGATTAAGTGAGATGATGCAGGAGACGCCCTTGACACCAGGCCAGACACACAGGGGGGCTCAGGAAGGGTTGGTCATTATTCCAGGTCCACGAGGGCCAGCACTGTGTCAGTTTTGCTCGCCATTCACTCATTCAGCAAATAGTTTTTGAACACATACTGTAAGCCAGGAGTGCTCAGGGAGCTGGGAGTCCAGCGGGGACAGGACATTCTCCTGGACTTGGAAGTGTTGAGAGTAGAGCAAAGTGAGATGGGGAGGACAAGCAAAAGCTAGTAGACTAATAAATATGCCAGGTAATTGCAGAAAATGAGAAGTGATCTGAAGGTGACAGGTGAGAGGAGACCATCCCCTACTCTGGCATGGTGGCCACTGCATCCCTAGGACCTACTGTAATGCCTGGCATCTAGTAGGTGCTCAATAAATTTGTGTTGAACAGATCTTGAATGAGAAACACAGGGGTGTGGGAAACAATGGGGCTGATTCTTCCTGGAAGCCTTCTCTGATGAGGGGAGTCAGATTTTCAGTTCATCTATGACCGGGCAGGCTCAGGAGGCAGGAGACCAGGGCTGGAGAACTGAGTTCAAGCCAGAGTTATGATCTGCCACCTTCTATGAGCCCACTGACCCAGGCAAGCCATCCTCACTTGCCTCAGCTTACCCCTCTATAAAGTGAGCGGGTTGAGCGATAAGCTTGTCAAGCTCTGATAAGTCTTGGATGTGGATCTCCCCCATCCAAGACACTGTGCCCTGGCCCTAGGGGGCAGTGGTCTATGAGCCCACTGACCCAGGCAAGCCATCCTCACTTGCCTCAGCTTACCCCTCTATAAAGAGAGCGGGTTGAGCGATAAGCTTGTCAAGCTCTGATAAGTCTTGGATGTGGATCTCCCCCATCCAAGACACTGTGCCCTGGCCCTAGGGGGCAGTGGTGCGGGGTGGGAGTTGAGGCTGGGCAGCATGCGGAGATCACAGCTGGGAGATCAAGTCCAGGCCTCCCTGAGGACCCCTAATCTTCATCATCAGCTGTGGAAGAGCCAGGAGTCAAGAGACGCTGACTCAAGTGGTCAAATGTTGGGACTAGAAGGGAACTGAAGCCTCTGTCTGATCTTGAATCCCCTCTCAGTCAGGACCCCCTACCTCATCTTGTACATCTCCCGTGTCCAAGACTCCTTTCCTTTTGAGGTAGCTCATTCATTCCATCTTTAGAATCCCTTTTCTATAGAGGTAAAATCTCCCTCCTGGTAGCCTTCCCCCCACTGATACTAATCCTGTCCTCCAAGGATACACAGAACAAGTCATTCCTCTTTTCTATTCCCTCCCTCCAGCTAAACCCCAGTCCCTATAACTATCCACAGAGGAAAGAATGTTTAGACCCCTTCCCATTCTATTCACCCTCCTCTGCTGTCAGTTCACTCTGTCAGTTTCTCAGAAGTGAACTGACCACAACATTCCAGGAAAACCAGACCAGCACTGAGCATGGCAAGACCATCACCTCCCTCCTCTGGGCATTCTACCTCTGTTAATGCAGCTTAATGTCAGATTAGCCATTTTTTTTTCTTTTTTTTTAATGGCTACATCCCTGCTGGATTTTATTATGCTTGTGGTCCACTAAGACATCACTGGACAACGGCTACTTTTTTGCCATATCTCCCATATCCTATATCTGTGCAGCTGGCATTTTGAGCCCAATGAAGGACCTGATGTGTATTTTAGTTAATTTGGCCCCCTGCTGGCAAGGTCTCCCAGTAAGGGTGGAGTTAAGATTCAAGCCTATAAAAAGAAGATAATAACCCCCTCTGCCCACCACACACAGGAAGAAATAAAATAATGGAGGGGACATATGTTTTGTCAACATATGTTAAAGCTTATTAAGGAAGCTCAGGACTCACTTGCTGAGGCAACGTTGGCTGGATGAACAAGTGTGAGGGTGTTGAGACACTGACAGGTAAGGTCTGGAGGACAGAGGTCCAGTGCAGGGTCTGGGGGCAGGTTGAGGAAGGAGACTATGGTAGAAGACGCGTAAGGAGGAGGGTGGAGGGTGCTGAGCCTAACTCTACAGATTCAATAGACTGGGCAGCTCCCATCCCCTGCCTCTCCTCTTCCAAAGCCTTGGCCCAGCGCACACGAAGACATCCAGCCCTGCTCCTTCCACTCTCTGTGGTCGTGGCAGGTCATTCCCCACCCTGGGCTTGAGAAAGGGCAAAATCATATTGCCACTTCACCCAGCATGGCAACGGTGAAGGTGAAAGTGCTGACTCTGGTGCCTGGCACAGAGCAAGAGCCTGGTGCCCTCAGAGGCAGTGGGGGGTAGTCAGCCAATGGGCCCTGCACTCCCTGCTCTGTGGTAGCCAGCCACTAAACAACCTGTGTGACCTTGGGTGAGTTACTTCCCCTCTCTGAGCCTCTGTTTCTCCATCTGCAAATCAGTGCTCATTACAGTGCCCACCTCAAAGGGTGGTTGTGAGGGTTAAACAAGCTAATATAAGTAAGGAGCTTATAGCAGAGCCTTGCACGTGTTAAGTGCTTAATACCTGGCAGGTGTTATTGCTGTAGAGAGGGTTGGGCTTAAGTTGTTGGGGTAGAGGGGATGGAGGGGATGGAGCTAGAAGGATCTACAGAAACCCTCCATCCCAGGACCTGCCCTCAACTTAGAGGTTCCCTGCTGAGTGTCTGTGCATGTGTGTACCAGGGGTATTCAAAAAGTTCATGGAAAAAACAATATTATCTTTTTTTTGTAGGCACCTTTATTTTATTTTTTATTTCAAAGGAAATTAGCTCAGGTTTTTAACATTGAGTATGTTTGCTGTAGGAATTTACAGATTGCTTATATTTGATTAAAAGTCATATTCTTCCTGACTTAATAAGGTATTTTTATCACAAATAAATATTGAAATATATAAAATTTTTTCTGCTGCTATATAAATTGTCAAATATATTATTCCCTTTTCTTGTTAATATGGCAAGTTATACTGCTTTACTTTGTAATGTTAAATAGCCTACATTGCTGAGATAACTCCAAATGTTCATGATATACTGTTAATTTTATATAATGCTATAGTGCAATTTCCTTAAAGTTTTGTACACATTGTAATATTGGCCTATAATTTTCCTTTCTCTAGAGTCAATTTCAGATTTCAATATCAAGGTTTTGCATCTTCATAGCAAAAATTGGGAAATATTTTCTCTTTTTCTATACTCTTAAATTTTATATAAGGGTGATCTTATTTTTTATTGAAAATGTGTAATTTGCTATTAAAACCAACCATACCTAAAGTGTATATGTGTTTAATATTATCTTTTAATTCCATTTTCACTCTGTGTCCATCCGTGTATGTGTCCGTATGTATATGTGTATGGTATTTATTACGTGTGGGAGTCTGTGTGTATATGTGCATATCTGTTTGTGTGAGTCTGTGTGTGCCTGAGTATGTTTCTGTGACATGTGTGTATCTGTGTGCATGTGTGTGTATATGTCTTTGTGTCTGTGTGTATGTAGATCTATATTCTGTGCATATGTGTCTGTGTGTTCCCATGTCTGTGTGTTATCTGTGTTACTGTGTTTCTCTGTGTGTCTATGTGACTGTGTGCATGTGTATATTTGTGTGTATCTGTATTTCTGTATGTGTGTATTTCTGTAGATGTATGTGTCTGTGTATATCTGTCAGTGTATCTGTGTGGTGTATACCTGTCTGTGTGTGTTTGTATGGCTGTATGCCTGTGTGTAGCTATGTGTTTGTGTCTGTATCTGTGTGTATATCTGTGTATGTATGTATGTGTTATGTGTGTCTGTGTGTCCATCTGTCAGTGTATCTGTGTGCATAGCTGTCTGTGTGTTTGTGTGTGTGTCTGTATGTCCATGTGTAGCTAAGTGTTTGTGTCTGTATCTGTGTGTGTCTGTATCTGTGTGTGTCTGTGTGTGTCTATGAGTCTCTGGGTATGTATGTCTATATGTGTCTCTGTGTATGTGTGTGCACGTCTGTGTGTGTGCGTGCACGTGCTCACGCGCATGCATGCATGTGGTGGGGGTGTTGGAGTGTCTGCAGAGCTGCTGGGAGTGGCCCAGGAGGTGGTTCAGCCAGACCAAACAACCCCAGTGAGCTTGGAGCCCAGGCTTTTCTCCTGACTGTTTGCTTTCTTCCACTCCTTTCCGTCTCCCCTTTAACCCGTTCCTGCTTCCAGAGGAGCTGGGAGGGAGGCCCTGCCAGGGGAAGCAGCAGGGCCCTCCCCTGCCCTTCTCCCCGTATGGTTTCCCACCTTCTCACCTCCACCCCTTCAGTCCCTGCCTTGTTGCCATGTGGACCCCACACAGACCCCTTCCCCTCTCCGAGCCTCAGTTTCCCACTTCCTCGCTTCTCTAAATATCCTTCAGGTACGAAACTCTTCCTCTACTCCACTGTCAATGATAATGAAGAGCAACCACTACTGACCACCTGCCATCCCAGGCAGGACATTCCAGGAGGTGTTTTTGGTAGTGTTTATGGGAAGATTTGAGACCAGCCCCTGGGGGAGTGCTCCACTTGGAGCCCACAGAGCCTCTGGCCGCCCATCTTTACTTACAAATGGTGACTGGAAGGACTATTGGAGAGGAACAGTTTGGGAGGCAAAGACCTCCAGGTGGGCATTCAGCTAGAGTAGTATTCATCAAGTACCAACTATGTGCCAGGAGCTTCAGGCTGGCTCATTTAATCTTTACAGCTGTCCTATGAGGTGGGCACTCTTCCTGCCCCAGTTTTACAGATGAGGAAACAGACTCAAGGGGTTAAGAAACCTGCCTGAAGTTACACAGCCCATGGGGGCAGGGCCGGGCCTGGAAGCCAGGCCTGGGAAAGAGCTGGTGCTCTTCCCTCCACTCAGGGCACATCTCTCGGTGTCTTGTTCTTCCCTCTGTAAAATGATGATGACACCCTCAAGCCAGCAGAGTTATTGACAGGCCTGACACCTTGAGCTACTATTTATCCAGTGCAAGCTGCGTGCATGCAGGGGCTTCTGTACTGTCACCTCGCGAGTCTTCATGACAACCCATTTCAAGGATCAGAAAAGTAGAGCCAAAAGAGATGCTGGGACCTGGCAAGTTCCCACAGCCACCGCAGGAGCAGAGCGCAGGTGCACCTGACTTCATTTCTTTTTCTGTTTTCCTAACCCAAGAGCAAACTTTAGCTTTTCCTTGCCTGAAGTTAATATATGACTCTATAGGTAAACTGCTATGCTGCCGCTTCCACACTTTGCCTCTACCAAACCCAGGAAAAAGAAATCCAGGAGAGATCTAAAGTGGAGAGGCCAGGGCATCACTGTCAGTGGGTAAGCCAAGTGTTACTAGGCTCCTCTGCCTGCATCTGGACCCCATACTTAGCCCTCCAGAATGACTTATTTAAGCCGGCCATGGTTATATGAACAGTTTCCTTTTCTAAATGAGACCGTTTCTTCAGGAATGAGTTGCTCTTTAAGCTCATGTCCTCCCCTCTGAGCAGTGCCACCTCTCACTCCCTGGTTAGGCAGATCTCTCTATAGTGATTCTGATAAAGCTGCTCAGGGCACCCTGAAGCAGGTCTCCATCCACCCTTGGCCTTGGGTGTAGCTGCTAGTGGTTCAGGAGGACGCACAAGGCCACCAAAGGACAGTCAGAATGTGGTAAGTTCTGCAGGCATAGACCATGCCCTGACCATGGCCAGCTGCTTCCCCAGGGTTTGAAACAGCTGACTCAGGCCCCAAGGACACCTGGGCCCAAGAAATGTGAGTGACTCCCTGTGGCCCATTCCGGCTCCCAAGGAGCCCAACCCCAAAACTCACAGGGTTCTTCCCCCTAGGGAAGGCGCCCTTCTAGAGGAACAAGAATCCTCCAGAAGTAGGATGCTGCTCCATCCTAGGACAGAGGTATAGAATCATTTCAGCCTCATCAAGGACAATGCTTCCTGGGGCCAGAGGAGAGGAGGGCCAGAGAGGGCAAGGAGCTTGCCTAGGGTCACACAGCATGTTAATGGCAGGGCTCAGATGGACCCAGCCCTGGGCTCCTTTCCTTTTGCACCTGGGGCCTCCCCAAGGAGGGGCCATGAATTCATCCCCACCCAAGGATGCTGTCCACACTCTTGAGCTAAAGTTTGGTACCCTTTCCCTGTGGCAGGATGAGACAAGAAACAACAGTCCCGGAAGTTGTACTTCCCACAGCAGAGCAGGGTCAGGCTTCCCTAAACAGCTGGTGATGAGACAAATCACCAAAGAGCCACATATGAGCAATTATCATCACAAGTAACAATAACAGCAAACTGTGCAGGAAGAGGATAGGGATTCGTCCTCAAGGATGCCAGCTCTGACCAGCCCAGCCTGGAGAAGTAACTGTGGGCTCTGCTGCGGGGACCCTCCACAACCCCTGCATTCTCCCAGTGCACTCCTCCTGGGACAGTCCTGGGTTGGCAGATAAAACACAGCAAGTAGCCAGTGAGCCAGGGCTAAATGGCAGGAAAGGCCAAGGCCAGGGTGGCCTCCCACCTACCCGCCCACCCCAGCCATTCAAAGCAAGGCTCAGGCCGGACAAAGTACTTGAAAATGTCAGTCAGGGGACAATCTCTTTCCCAAACTTTGACCTTGGGCACCTAGCCCCCACCTGTGATGGGCTAATCTTTTCCCCAGCTCTGCCCTATTCCACACAATACACACAGCATGTACCACACACACACACACACACACACACACACACACACACACCCCCCAACGTAGCAACTGGGCTGTTCACTCCATAATCACAGAATCATAGGGCTGCTAATTTGTGGGGACCAAAAGATGGTCTACACAGCAGATCACATCTTTGGGCCCTAGGCAGCCAGAACAAACACTCTATGAGCATTTAAAATAGTAGAAGCATAAAGAGAGCCCACTACTAAAATGGATAGGATCCCAGGGATCTTCTGCTGGTCCCTGATTTTCATTCATTTGGGTAGATTATACTTTTGTTTAAATCTACTCACTGGCTCAATATGCTATTAACATATTTTTCCCTAATATGGGTAAAAGTAATACATACTCCTGGTTCAAATGAAAACTGGCAGTCCACGTGGCACCATCTCGTGAGCCACCGGAGGTGTGCACACCACACTTTGGGAAACACTATCCTGGCCTACAACACTTCCATTGTAGGGATAAGGAAACTGCAGCCCAGAAATGGGAGGAGACCTGCCCAACATCCACACAAGACAGTGGCCGGGCCACCACCAGAACCCAGAGCCTGGCTCCTAGCAGGGCTCATTCTTTACATAGAGATGACGCAGGACTCAGGTCATCTGCACCCATAGGAGTGCCCACATTTGCCACAGAACCTGAGAGTTCAGCCTCCAACCTTCCCCCAAGGCTGAACCCATGTCCCAGGAAGCCTCTGACCCCCTGATAGGTCTGGACAGCCCCCATCACCGTCCCCCTGATGGCCATGGCCCCTCGCTCAGGCCTGGGTTCTCACCTTGCGGGCTACAGTGATGATGCCAAGCTCCTGGAGGCAACAACTCTGAAAAAGATTAAAACAGACGGGGGAGAAGGGACTGTTGTCACCCCTTTGCTCTGCTCCTCGTCTTTTCCCTCTGGGGAATGGGTAGAGGTTGTGCAAGTGCCAAAGACTGAACTGGGCTGGAGGAAAAGAAACAAAGAAGGATAGTGGCCACAGGGGAGTCCCGGCATAGTTAAGGACTGCCACCCACTCAGCTGGGGGTCTCCTCACCACAGAAGACCCTCCCAGGAGGCAGCCAGCAAGCTCCTAAGCTCTGGGTGGCCTGCCCAGGACTCAGGCTACAGGTGGCCAAGAGGAAGGCCACTTTGGCCCTGGGAGCAGGGGCACTCCATGGACCTGCAGACGGATTCACTCACACACCACACACACACGCACACACAAACACACTCATCCAACCAACCTGCAGGCACACACACAGAACTCAGACGTCCACTCATGCTCTTTGACACACATTCACGTGTCCAGATGTAGATGACCCCACATCTTCCTGCGCAGCCCCTCACCCACTCTGGGGCACACTCCGGGGCACACAGTGGGGCAGTCTGCACTTTCCTCCCCCAGTCCCAAGCCCCAGGCTTGGCGGCGTCTCTGTCCGGCTGCCTGGGAGACACATGTGGTTTCAGTTAGCAGCAGAGCGGGCATTTCCGTCCCAGACAGCAGGGCCCTGCCAGGGCCTCGGCCCCACAGGCGCCCGCAAGAAGGGCCACCTCAGCTCCCACCCCCCCCCACTGGCCATCCCAGGGACCCTGGAGGCCCCTCTGCCTGGGAAGAACTCTCTGTCCTTCCCCGCGCTCACCTCCTCACCTGGAGCTGGACACCGCGCCCACTGGCGTGGGGACCGGCGATGCCCGGCCGCGTCCACAGCTGCCCGCCTGCCCGCCTGCCTCTTCACTCTGGCTCTGTCTCGAGCAGGCTGAGTGGGACGGGAGGAGGGCAGGGTGTCAGGGGGCGGGCGGGAG
>NW_007726323.1:18321-24467 GCF_000696425.1 Galeopterus variegatus
GCGGGCGGGAGGGAGGGGAGGGGGCGTGTGGAAATGAAACTTTAATAACAGAGCCCCTTTTGTTTCCGAACATATGGGATATTTCATACATACTGAAGACATTAGCCGTCTATATTTTTAAGGGCTCAGGCTAAAGGATGAATAAATACAGCCCATATTCTGCTCTGCAAACACACATGCAGAGTGCTGACTTCTGGAGCATTTCAAAACCCAAAGAAAAAGCCCCCAGTCACACCGGACACTTAAAATAAATATGTTTCCAAAACCTCAGGCTCGCCTTGCCCCCTCTTGGAGCCACCTGGAGGTCTTGGGGCTCCTTTTCTTCCACGGCACTCCCGCAAGGCCGTCCTTGTGCCTTCTGCTCTGTAGTGGGAAGCAAGTCCTTGGAATCCAGGCCACCCCAATTCCTTTTCCCAGGACACCCAACCCCTACTTGGATCCCAAAGTGTCTGAGTTCCAAAAGAGGTTGGAAATCTCTGCCCTCCTCGTTGCAGAGACAGGGAACCAAGGCCCAGAAAGGGGCAGGGACTTGCCTGAGGTAACACAGCAAATCAGGATCTTGGGCCGAGGGGCAGTGCCTTCTTCTTTCCACAGGGGGGATCCCCCACTTCCCCATCTGGGGGTGGGGTGGGGGTGGGGAGACCCCTGGGCCCCAGGGCGTATGGGCTGGGAGAGTGCCCTCCTGCCTTTCCCACTGGGGTACTGCTCTGGGTACCACCCCCAACTCTGGGCACCCATCCAGGGGTGACGTCAGCAGGGCTGGGAACTGGGCTGGCCCAGGAAATCCCCTTCAGGCTGGCAGATCCCAACAGGCCTGGAAGCCTCAGGTGCAGGAGCCTCCCTCCCTAACAGCTCAGCTCCCAATCCCCTCATGCCCTTCATTTGCCCTCCGGGAACAAAAACAGAGGCTCAGAGAGGGCCATGCATTGGCCAAAGTCACACAGCAAGATGACAGCACAGCAGAAAATTGAGCCCGGATCTTCTGAGCCTGTGCTTGCTGGCACAGCTTTGCTGGTGAGCTGTTCTCTAGCTCCCTCCAGCCAGGGCCCCTTCCTCCTGGAAACTTCCTCCGCACAGTTTCGCCATTGGTGTTTTCATCCTGCAGTCTCAGCTCCCTTTCCTGTTAGAATTCAGTCCCTTCTCACCACTGTCTGACCATCCATGTAGTTTAGTGAGCACAGTGTTTGACACTTAGTAAGTGCCCACAATAAACACAATTTATTTTATCGTTGGGTGGATGAGTTCTTACCACGACCAATCCCATGTCCAGCACTGGTGCTGCAGTAGTTACTGTAGGACAAGCCTACACCCTCCCCTGCTCACAGGACAGGAAGAGCTTTCATCTTGGCAGGCATCTTCAAGGAACTCTTCCCCAATTAACTTGCAGTAGGTACCACAGTTGTCCCCATTTAGGGGCAAATGAGGCTCAGAGAGGTTCAGTTGCTTCCACAGGCCTCCCCAGTGGTGAGTGATGAGGCTGGGCCTCCAGGCAGGACTCCCTGACTCCAGAGCTGGTGCATGGAACCCTCCTGGGCTCACCCATCACCCGGCCCTGGCCCTGGTCCCAAGAATACCCAGCATCGCATTACCATGAAACATCTCCACATTTGATAATAGTCATTCTCCTGGCTCCTGCCAAGCAGAGCACCCCCAAATCTGCCAAGAAAAAGGGGCATTGATGTGGGGACTGTAGACCTGGGTTCATGTCCTTGCCCTGCCACTAATGAGCTGTGCAAGGTCCCTTCCCTAAGGACATAATTCTTCACCTGCTAAGTGAAGATAACCATTGCACTAAGTTATGAATCTCACATGATGTAAAGGATGTGAGAGGGGCTTTGCCCAGCCTATGGTGATTTCCCTGTCTGGAATTTCATGTTGCAGATGGATCCTGGCATTAAATCCTGTGTGGCTTCCAGCAGGCCCCGACTGGCCTCCTTGCCCCTGGCTGGGCCCTCCGCATAGCCTGCATCCACCCCCAGAGTCGGCTTCCTGAAGAAGCCCTTCTATCTCAACAACCTGCAATGACCCTGTAGCAGCTCTGCATTGCCCCACAGGCTAGAGGGGCATTCAAGGCCCCTATGACCTTGGTCCTCACTTCAACCTCCCCCTCCTTCACCCAGACCCTCCATCCACATCAGCCCGGCACCGTCAGACTCCTAGGAAGCCCTCCCTTCCTCACCACCATCCGTCGACCCCCCGCTTTCCACTCCCATCACCACCTCACTGACGAGGGAAGTCCACGAGCTTGGCTGCGTAGATGTGGAGCTCTCTATGGCAACAGCTCTGAAGCCCTCTGCACTCAGAAGATTTCCAGGCAGGTGAAGGTTATTGTCTCGATGCTAGTTATTTCATACAATAACAATAAAACTGCCGTTTGTAAAGCATGTGCTTAGTGTCTCACCTGCATCATGCGCTCATTCCTAACAACCTCATGAGGCTGGTAGGGAGGCCAAACTGTCTGCCCAAAGCCCCCAGCCTGTCATGGCAGAGCTGGTATTCAAGTGTGGCCCACCAACTCCAGCCTATGCTCTTAACTGCCTCATAGACTGGATCTCGGGTTTTCTGTCCCCACTGACAGTACAGATCCCTGGACCGTTCTTTCTCCCTAAAGCAGTGCCAAGAACAGTGCTTTGTTCAGAATTGGCATTAGTGATATTTGTTCAATTGGACACTATAGTGGCGCTGGTTAGATTCTCCGATGGAAGAAGGTAGCATGTGCACGAGTATGTGTGTGTGCATGCACGCACTGCTTCTTCAGCTTTGCAAGCCCTGAGCAGCCTACCTGGAGCCCATGACCATGGTGTGTTGCCTGGAGGGCAGTGGTTATTCACAGGCATGATCCCACTACCGATGAGCATAAGGTTGGTTCACTCCTCATTAGGCAAACTGGTGATCCCCCACTCCCAGGAGGTCACTATATTAATGCCAAATTTAGTGTCAGCACAGCACACTACGGCCCAGAACTCCTGGGCTCAGTGGTCCTCCTGTGTATGTTGATGGTGAGGGGTGGGAGGACGCAAAAAGGTACAATGTCCAGGAAGGCAGTCCTTGAGCAATGGGCTCAGAGGTGTTAAATGGAGTCTTGAAGAAACAGAAAGCCCCAAATCCACTGTCCCTCACTAGCCAATAGCAGAAGCCACAAGAGGACAGCAGGGATTATCTCAATTTCCTGAGGAATGCGTGCTAAGACATAGCACTAGGGCCCCAAACCCTCACAGTCACAGCCTGACTAGTGAGTACCAGCCTTACCATCCAGGCTCCCCTGCTAGGCTGCAGAATGTGAACAGAAGTCCTGAGGGTTACCACCCCTCATAGACTCTATTGGCTGGGCATTTGGCAAGGCCAGTGGGTGTAAAATTCATATACCATCTTCCTCCCTTTGCCAGCCCTTACACCCTGATACAGGTCTTTGAATGGGGGGCCTGAGCCAGTGTTAGAGGTGGCAGCCTCTTCTGGGTCCCCTAGACTTGCTCAGCAGGGCGCTGCTCACCGAACCCCATCTCCCCAGGGACCTCAGGAAAGCATCCCGGGCTGTGAGAGGGGTGGATCACAGGCCCAGGAACCCTCATCTCTGGCAGAGCAACCTTCACCAGGGCCCCCTCTGACACATGAGCCGTCCTGATCAGATCACCGGTAATTGAGTTGCTTTGGGGGGTAAATTCCATCCAGATGTGGAGGGCGGGGCAGACTTCCTGAGCAGAGCAGGGGCGGGGTACTGATACATGGGGGCCATGCAGCCAACTCATCAAGTACCCAGGAGGGCTGGGATAGAACACTGTCTTCTGAAAATCCAGAGGTAGAATTTCAAGGCTAGGATATGTGAGTACAACCTCCTGAGTGGGCAGATAGGGAAACTGAGGCCTAGAGAGCCTAGATAGTAGAAGGGACCAGTCCAACAGTGATTGGTAGACGGGTTGGATTAGGATCCCGGATCTGCTCTCTGGCCAGATCTCTTCAGTCTGGAGGTTTTTAGACGGAAGTAGGCTGGGTAGCTCCCTTCCCAGAAATCCCCATCAAGCCCTGGATTAGGAGGTCAGGAGTGGGGGTCAGGAAGTAGAGAATCTGTGGTTGGGGGAAGCTCTAATCATCTCCAGCTTGAACCCCCAAACAGAGAGAGCTCTGCGTTCTGTTGGCAGAGATTGTGGGAGCGGGGGGGAAGTCTCCCGGAGGGTCGAGCCCGTAAACAACAAGCCACATACCCCACCCCCACCTGCCTGTGGCCTGGGCCTCTTTTCCCAGGGGAGGCCCCTCGACACTTCTCTCCTTTGACCTCCTCTGGGCCACATACCTTCCTGGCTCCTTTGGGCTGACTTACTGGAAGGCAGGAAAAGGCCAGCCAGCTTGGGGGGGACGGGCATGAGAACTTGGAGAGAATGAGAGGAAATGAGGGGGGAGTGGGCTAAGGTGGGGGGAGTCTAAGAAGGGAATTTTTTCCCTCCTGCCTCATGTTTTGGCTGCCTTAGTGTGAACATGTCTAGGCGCCTTATCGCGAAGGCCAGCACAGTCTGCACGAGAAAGAAAATAGTGTCTGCAGCGGGAAAATCACATCTTGATAAAATGTCCCTCTGGGATGGCATTGTGGGTCTCTTATCAGTGGGCAGCCAGGCCCCACATACCTCCGTCTGCCTGTCCCCAGGCCCCCAGCCCCTGCTTTTCCTTCTCCCTTCTCTGTCTCCCCACCCCTTTGTTTCCTCAGAGAGTGGCCTGTGCTGAAACTGTCAGATACCTCCGTCTGCCTGTCCCCAGGCCCCCAGCCCCTGCTTTTCCTTCTCCCTTCTCTGTCTCTCCACCCCTTTGTCTCCTCAGAGAGTGGCCTGTGCTGAAACTGTCAGGGAAGTCAGGAGACCCGAATTCTAGTCCTGTCTCTGTCACTGATACTGTGTGAACTGGGCCACATTCCTTCCCCTCTCTGGGCCTCAGTTTCCCTTCAGTAAAGGTCAGAGAGGGAGGGATGGACCGAATAGTTTTTAAGACCCTTCCAGCATTATCACTTTGTGGTGCTGATGTTTTTGTACTTTGTGATTCTCTGTTATATAGTTTTCCAACCTCCATCCAAATGCCATCACTGCTAAATGTCTGACCCAAAATGTGCAAATCCCCTTCATTTCCATTGACACATGAAGCTCTTCCTTAAATCCCAGGTAAAGCTGCCCAACCCGAAGTTATGCAGCTCAGAAGAGGGTGGGTCGTCTCGGTTCCCACCTGAGAAGTCCTGCAACAGCACAGGGATTTCAAATACCTTAGACATGTTTTCCTCAAAATACTTCTATGTGGAAATCCATTTAGAAAACAGCCAAGTGAAGCATGAAACAAAGACTGCCAGACTCAGTTTGACCCTGGCAGAAATCACAAATGAGTTTACAGATATAGCACAAGCAGCTCACAGTACATAAAGTAGAGCTAAGGTCCAGAGAGGAGAAGAGACTTGCCTGAAGTCACACAGCAAATTAGGGACTGAGCAGGGAACAGAACCCAGGGCTCCAGGGCTCCTCTTGCAACAACTACAGACTGAGCATCCACAAGAAAGGAACTTCCCTCCTTGTCCTGGCTCTGTCCTGGTCTCAGCTCCCAGCATGTCCCCTGGCCAACCTCTTCCTTACTCCCTTAGCATGTCCCCTGGCCAACCTCTTCCTTGCTCCCTGCCTGAAGACAGTACACAAGTCAGTGCCACCCCAGGTAACACCCCCAGCCCAGGGTCCCAAACCATTTTCCTGTGAGTGAGGATACCAGAGACCAAGCTGAAAGAGGTACACTTCAAATAAATGGGTCTATTTAGACTCCAGTGGGCTATCATCACAGCTGACAGATGTCTCAAGGACTGTCCTGAGGCAGAAGAGAGCACTTTGTTCAGCAGGCAGAAGTAAATTTACAGAGACACTGCAGGAAGGCAGCCTTCTGTTCAGTCTAAGGAAGAGCTTTCTAACATCAAAGCTGCCCAGTGATGGAAAGAGATGCCTTGGTAGGCAGTGAGCACCCCATCATTGGAGACAACTTTCAGATTCCCACATGGGGTAGGCAGGGATGGGAGAGGAGATGTGCACAAAAGCCCTTTCCTGTCCTGAAAGTGTGGGGTTTGGGCAAATACACACAGTCACTCATGTTCACAAACCATGCTCACTCGTCCTCTCAAACATAAGCCCCCCCCA
>NW_007726323.1:24477-40974 GCF_000696425.1 Galeopterus variegatus
GTTTCCGAACATATGGGATATTTCATACATACTGAAGACATTAGCCGTCTATATTTTTAAGGGCTCAGGCTAAAGGATGAATAAATACAGCCCATATTCTGCTCTGCAAACACACATGCAGAGTGCTGACTTCTGGAGCATTTCAAAACCCAAAGAAAAAGCCCCCAGTCACACAGGACACTTAAAATAAATATGTTTCCAAAACCTCAGGCTCGCCTTGCCCCCTCTTGGAGCCACCTGGAGGTCTTGGGGCTCCTTTTCTTCCACGGCACTCCCGCAAGGCCGTCCTTGTGCCTTCTGCTCTGTAGTGGGAAGCAAGTCCTTGGAATCCAGGCCACCCCAATTCCTTTTCCCAGGACACCCAACCCCTACTTGGATCCCAAAGTGTCTGAGTTCCAAAAGAGGTTGGAAATCTCTGCCCTCCTCGTTGCAGAGACAGGGAACCAAGGCCCAGAAAGGGGCAGGGACTTGCCTGAGGTAACACAGCAAATCAGGATCTTGGGCCGAGGGGCAGTGCCTTCTTCTTTCCACAGGGGGGATCCCCCACTTCCCCATCTGGGGGTGGGGTGGGGGTGGGGAGACCCCTGGGCCCCAGGGCGTATGGGCTGGGAGAGTGCCCTCCTGCCTTTCCCACTGGGGTACTGCTCTGGGTACCACCCCCAACTCTGGGCACCCATCCAGGGGTGACGTCAGCAGGGCTGGGAACTGGGCTGGCCCAGGAAATCCCCTTCAGGCTGGCAGATCCCAACAGGCCTGGAAGCCTCAGGTGCAGGAGCCTCCCTCCCTAACAGCTCAGCTCCCAATCCCCTCATGCCCTTCATTTGCCCTCCGGGAACAAAAACAGAGGCTCAGAGAGGGCCATGCATTGGCCAAAGTCACACAGCAAGATGACAGCACAGCAGAAAATTGAGCCCGGATCTTCTGAGCCTGTGCTTGCTGGCACAGCTTTGCTGGTGAGCTGTTCTCTAGCTCCCTCCAGCCAGGGCCCCTTCCTCCTGGAAACTTCCTCCGCACAGTTTCGCCATTGGTGTTTTCATCCTGCAGTCTCAGCTCCCTTTCCTGTTAGAATTCAGTCCCTTCTCACCACTGTCTGACCATCCATGTAGTTTAGTGAGCACAGTGTTTGACACTTAGTAAGTGCCCACAATAAACACAATTTATTTTATCGTTGGGTGGATGAGTTCTTACCACGACCAATCCCATGTCCAGCACTGGTGCTGCAGTAGTTACTGTAGGACAAGCCTACACCCTCCCCTGCTCACAGGACAGGAAGAGCTTTCATCTTGGCAGGCATCTTCAAGGAACTCTTCCCCAATTAACTTGCAGTAGGTACCACAGTTGTCCCCATTTAGGGGCAAATGAGGCTCAGAGAGGTTCAGTTGCTTCCACAGGCCTCCCCAGTGGTGAGTGATGAGGCTGGGCCTCCAGGCAGGACTCCCTGACTCCAGAGCTGGTGCATGGAACCCTCCTGGGCTCACCCATCACCCGGCCCTGGCCCTGGTCCCAAGAATACCCAGCATCGCATTACCATGAAACATCTCCACATTTGATAATAGTCATTCTCCTGGCTCCTGCCAAGCAGAGCACCCCCAAATCTGCCAAGAAAAAGGGGCATTGATGTGGGGACTGTAGACCTGGGTTCATGTCCTTGCCCTGCCACTAATGAGCTGTGCAAGGTCCCTTCCCTAAGGACATAATTCTTCACCTGCTAAGTGAAGATAACCATTGCACTAAGTTATGAATCTCACATGATGTAAAGGATGTGAGAGGGGCTTTGCCCAGCCTATGGTGATTTCCCTGTCTGGAATTTCATGTTGCAGATGGATCCTGGCATTAAATCCTGTGTGGCTTCCAGCAGGCCCCGACTGGCCACCTTGCCCCTGGCTGGGCCCTCCGCATAGCCTGCATCCACCCCCAGAGTCGGCTTCCTGAAGAAGCCCTTCTATCTCAACAACCTGCAATGACCCTGTAGCAGCTCTGCATTGCCCCACAGGCTAGAGGGGCATTCAAGGCCCCTATGACCTTGGTCCTCACTTCAACCTCCCCCTCCTTCACCCAGACCCTCCATCCACATCAGCCCGGCACCGTCAGACTCCTAGGAAGCCCTCCCTTCCTCACCACCATCCGTCGACCCCCCGCTTTCCACTCCCATCACCACCTCACTGACGAGGGAAGTCCACGAGCTTGGCTGCGTAGATGTGGAGCTCTCTATGGCAACAGCTCTGAAGCCCTCTGCACTCAGAAGATTTCCAGGCAGGTGAAGGTTATTGTCTCGATGCTAGTTATTTCATACAATAACAATAAAACTGCCGTTTGTAGAGCATGTGCTTAGTGTCTCACCTGCATCATGCGCTCATTCCTAACAACCTCATGAGGCTGGTAGGGAGGCCAAACTGTCTGCCCAAAGCCCCCAGCCTGTCATGGCAGAGCTGGTATTCAAGTGTGGCCCACCAACTCCAGCCTATGCTCTTAACTGCCTCATAGACTGGATCTCGGGTTTTCTGTCCCCACTGACAGTACAGATCCCTGGACCGTTCTTTCTCCCTAAAGCAGTGCCAAGAACAGTGCTTTGTTCAGAATTGGCATTAGTGATATTTGTTCAATTGGACACTATAGTGGCGCTGGTTAGATTCTCCGATGGAAGAAGGTAGCATGTGCACGAGTATGTGTGTGTGCATGCACGCACTGCTTCTTCAGCTTTGCAAGCCCTGAGCAGCCTACCTGGAGCCCATGACCATGGTGTGTTGCCTGGAGGGCAGTGGTTATTCACAGGCATGATCCCACTACCGATGAGCATAAGGTTGGTTCACTCCTCATTAGGCAAACTGGTGATCCCCCACTCCCAGGAGGTCACTATATTAATGCCAAATTTAGTGTCAGCACAGCACACTACGGCCCAGAACTCCTGGGCTCAGTGGTCCTCCTGTGTATGTTGATGGTGAGGGGTGGGAGGACGCAAAAAGGTACAATGTCCAGGAAGGCAGTCCTTGAGCAATGGGCTCAGAGGTGTTAAATGGAGTCTTGAAGAAACAGAAAGCCCCAAATCCACTGTCCCTCACTAGCCAATAGCAGAAGCCACAAGAGGACAGCAGGGATTATCTCAATTTCCTGAGGAATGCGTGCTAAGACCTAGCACTAGGGCCTCAAACCCTCACAGTCACAGCCTGACTAGTGAGTACCAGCCTTACCATCCAGGCTCCCCTGCTAGGCTGCAGAATGTGAACAGAAGTCCTGAGGGTTACCACCCCTCATAGACTCTATTGGCTGGGCATTTGGCAAGGCCAGTGGGTGTAAAATTCATATACCATCTTCCTCCCTTTGCCAGCCCTTACACCCTGATACAGGTCTTTGAATGGGGGGCCTGAGCCAGTGTTAGAGGTGGCAGCCTCTTCTGGGTCCCCTAGACTTGCTCAGCAGGGCGCTGCTCACCGAACCCCATCTCCCCAGGGACCTCAGGAAAGCATCCCGGGCTGTGAGAGGGGTGGATCACAGGCCCAGGAACCCTCATCTCTGGCAGAGCAACCTTCACCAGGGCCCCCTCTGACACATGAGCCGTCCTGATCAGATCACCGGTAATTGAGTTGCTTTGGGGGGTAAATTCCATCCAGATGTGGAGGGCGGGGCAGACTTCCTGAGCAGAGCAGGGGCGGGGTACTGATACATGGGGGCCATGCAGCCAACTCATCAAGTACCCAGGAGGGCTGGGATAGAACACTGTCTTCTGAAAAGCCACAGGTAGAATTTCAAGGCTAGGATATGTGAGTACAACCTCCTGAGTGGGCAGATAGGGAAACTGAGGCCTAGAGAGCCTAGATAGTAGAAGGGACCAGTCCAACAGTGATTGGTAGACGGGTTGGATTAGGATCCCGGATCTGCTCTCTGGCCAGATCTCTTCAGTCTGGAGGTTTTTAGACGGAAGTAGGCTGGGTAGCTCCCTTCCCAGAAATCCCCATCAAGCCCTGGATTAGGAGGTCAGGAGTGGGGGTCAGGAAGTAGAGAATCTGTGGTTGGGGGAAGCTCTAATCATCTCCAGCTTGAACCCCCAAACAGAGAGAGCTCTGCGTTCTGTTGGCAGAGATTGTGGGAGCGGGGGGGAAGTCTCCCAGAGGGTCGAGCCCGTAAACAACATGCCACATACCCCACCCCCACCTGCCTGTGGCCTGGGCCTCTTTTCCCAGGGGAGGCCCCTCGACACTTCTCTCCTTTGACCTCCTCTGGGCCACATACCTTCCTGGCTCCTTTGGGCTGACTTACTGGAAGGCAGGAAAAGGCCAGCCAGCTTGGGGGGGACGGGCATGAGAACTTGGAGAGAATGAGAGGAAATGAGGGGGGAGTGGGCTAGGGTGGGGGGAGTCTAAGAAGGGAATTTTTTCCCTCCTGCCTCATGTTTTGGCTGCCTTAGTGTGAACATGTCTAGGCGCCTTATCGCGAAGGCCAGCACAGTCTGCACGAGAAAGAAAATAGTGTCTGCAGCGGGAAAATCACATCTTGATAAAATGTCCCTCTGGGATGGCATTGTGGGTCTCTTATCAGTGGGCAGCCAGGCCCCACATACCTCCGTCTGCCTGTCCCCAGGCCCCCAGCCCCTGCTTTTCCTTCTCCCTTCTCTGTCTCCCCACCCCTTTGTTTCCTCAGAGAGTGGCCTGTGCTGAAACTGTCAGAGAAGTCAGGAGACCCGAATTCTAGTCCTGTCTCTGTCACTGATACTGTGTGAACTGGGCCACATTCCTTCCCCTCTCTGGGCCTCAGTTTCCCTTCAGTAAAGGTCAGAGAGGGAGGGATGGACCGAATAGTTTTTAAGACCCTTCCAGCATTATCACTTTGTGGTGCTGATGTTTTTGTACTTTGTGATTCTCTGTTATATAGTTTTCCAACCTCCATCCAAATGCCATCACTGCTAAATGTCTGACCCAAAATGTGCAAATCCCCTTCATTTCCATTGACACATGAAGCTCTTCCTTAAATCCCAGGTAAAGCTGCCCAACCCGAAGTTATGCAGCTCAGAAGAGGGTGGGTCGTCTCGGTTCCCACCTGAGAAGTCCTGCAACAGCACAGGGATTTCAAATACCTTAGACATGTTTTCCTCAAAATACTTCTATGTGGAAATCCATTTAGAAAACAGCCAAGTGAAGCAACTGTGCCTACTCCCACCCACCCCCTCCTCCCCCATATCTGACCCTCCTCCACATCCAGGGCCCCACTGAAGCTCCTTGCAAACTTCTGGGGCAGTGGATGGAGGTGTGGACACAGCAGCAGGAGTCCCAACTCAACCACTACCTCGCTGTGTGAACAGGAAAGAGTCTTTCCCCTCACTGAGCCTCACTTTTTCATCAGAGGAGAACTGGAGGGATACTGCTCAACACGCCTACCTCACCAGGTTGATGAGAGATAAACTAAGTGGTAAATAGGAAAGTGCTCTGTAAACCCGGAGACCTTATGATGATGATGGAGAATGTAGAGTCTGCAAATGTGAGACCTGGAAAGGCTTTTAGTGACCATCTATCCAAATCCTTCCTCATACAGTTGGGGAAACTGAGGCCCAGACAGAGGGAAAGGGGCTTGACCAAGACCCCAGTGAGATAGCAGCAGAACCAGGGGTAAAGAAGAGAGCCAGGGAGGAGGTGGGACCATCTTTGGCCATCTGTCAGGAAGGCCTGTCCATAGGCTGGGAAAAGATGAATTGATTTTAGGGACTCTGACCAGCTTGAGATACTCAGAGTCTGGGCTTTCCCCTCTTCTAGCCTCCCAGTCCTGCAAGATAGGGATGGAGAGATAGCCCCTTTGTGTGTTAGCCAAGCCCCAGCTCTGACCAATGATATGTTCCCTAATGGCCTTCCACCTGGCAGAGAAGTCCCGTCTGCACTCTGCCAGCCCCCCTCACCCCCCGGCTAGCCACCCCTGCTGCCTTCATGCCACCCTGCAGCCATGAGCCTTGACCTGTGCACAGGATTCCACAGAGTGCCTCTGTCCTCTGGCCTTGTGGATGGCAGGGCAGGAGATAACACACGTGATCATTTGCAGGCTGGAGAAAGGCAGGGCCAGGTCAGCATGATCATGTAGGGATGTCCCCTAGCCCCTAACCGACTTCACTGATCACCTCATTTTGTCCTGCTATAGAATGGTAGAGCCACACACTGCCAGAGCTGGCAGCCCCCTCAAGTCCACGATCAGCACATATGCAGCTCCTAGACTGCCATTCCACTGGCCACACAATGCCTGTTTTGCCACTGAACCCAGACACTGCCTCAGAATCCTTGTTATCACAGGACTTCAGCTAGCACTAACCAATCAGAACAGACACAAATGAGTTTACAGATATAGCACAAGCAGCTCACAGTACATAAAGTAGAGCTAAGGTCCAGAGAGGAGAAGAGACTTGCCTGAAGTCACACAGCAAATTAGGGACTGAGCAGGGAACAGAACCCAGGGCTCCAGGGCTCCTCTTGCAACAACTACAGACTGAGCATCCACAAGAAAGGAACTTCCCTCCCTGTCCTGGCTCTGTCCTGGTCTCAGCTCCCAGCATGTCCCCTGGCCAACCTCTTCCTTGCTCCCTGCCTGAAGACAGTACACAAGTCAGTGCCACCCCAGGTAACACCCCCAGCCCAGGGTCCCAAACCATTTTCCTGTGAGTGAGGATACCAGAGACCAAGCTGAAAGAGGTACACTTCAAATAAATGGGTCTATTTAGACTCCAGTGGGCTATCATCACAACTGACAGATGTCTCAAGGACTGTCCTGAGGCAGAGGAGAGCACTTTGTTCAGCAGGCAGAAGTAAATTTACAGAGACACTGCAGGAAGGCAGCCTTCTGTTCAGTCTAAGGAAGAGCTTTCTAACATCAAAGCTGCCCAGTGATGGAAAGAGATGCCTTGGTAGGCAGTGAGCACCCCATCATTGGAGACAACTTTCAGATTCCCACATGGGGTAGGCAGGGATGGGAGAGGAGATGTGCACAAAAGCCCTTTCCTGTCCTGAAAGTGTGGGGTTTGGGCAAATACACACAGTCACTCATGTTCACAAACCATGCTCACTCGTCCTCTCAAACATAAGCCCCCCCCCCCCCCCCAAAACAAACCCCCCCCCCCCCCCCGTCTTCTGAGCAGGGTCAAGTCTCTATCCCTGAAGAGTGTCCTCTGTCCCTCAGGCTGTGGGGTCAAGGGGGAAGGGTGCTCAGAGCTCCAGGATTGTCACCTTACTCTGGCTGACCTATAGGGTCCAGCCCCAAGGCCTCCTCATCCTCTGGGGAGTCTAGAATTTCCCCAACTGGAATACTCTTGCCTACTTCCAAATTCCTACACTGTTGTGTTTCTTTAGTAGGGATACCACATGGAAACATCTAATCTCTTAGCAGTGAGAAAATTATTCCCCAACTGGAATACTCTTGCCTACTTCCAAATTCCTACACTGTTGTGTTTCTTTAGTAGGGAAACATCTAATCTCTTAGCAGTGAGAAAATTATTTCTTTAGAAACTCTCATGCATCAAGGATAAAGTTGCAAGGCTTAGCAAATAAAAATACAGGATGCCCAGTTAAATTTGAATTTCAGATAAACAACAAATAACTGTTTTCAGTATAAGTATGGCCTATGCAATATTTGGAACATATTTAACATCAAAAGATTATTCATCATTTATCTGAAATTCAAATTTAACTGGGTGTCTTGTGTTTTATCTAGCAAGTCTAACCAGGAAGAAAGCCTTAGTTGGGTGCTAGCCTATCTTTAACACAGCTCTCATTCTTGTTAATTTCCCTTTTTATCAGAGAGAGAGCAAGTTTCAGGTTCTAGGTAAAATGTAACTACATTGTTTTGTTTTTATTGCATTTTATTTATATGGTTACTATGTACGGCAAGTGATACAGCTTTCCATTTATAGTAGCAATATAAAGTTCCTTTTGAAATAAATGTATACAAGTTTTAAAAAGTGAATCAGTTTAAAGAAAAGTGGTATGTAAGTAATGCCACAGCTAAACAGGGCTATGACAGAAAGTAGGAAGAGCCTAAGGGATCAAGGCTTGGGGTTATCTGAGAAGGTGCTTCTCCCCTTCCTCATCTGTGATCTCCAGGGTCCCTTCCTTCCATGCCCTGGTCCCTTGGCCCACACAGGCTCAATGGCTGGAATTCTCCAGCCCCTAGGGCAGGCCTGCAGGAAGTGCCGGAGGCTTGGCTGGCCGCATGTGTTGCAGTTCTGGGGGAGAGGTTTCAACCCCTTCTCCATCACTGAGGTCTCCAGAGCCCCTTTATACAAAACAGCCTTCCTGGCCTGGGCTCCACTTCAGAGAGGTTATTTCTGAGGAGGCAGCCACCAGGGACTTCTCAATGTGTTTCCAAGTCAAATCCAAACCTTTCAGCATTGCCAGGAAACCACCCACCCCCCTTTTCACTCTGGCTGCTTCCAGGAGTCAGGACTGCAGGGCCACATGCTCCAGACACCCCTCCCCCCACCACAGGCTTTCAGGCCCAGACACCACCGGGTACCCCCATCCCATGCCTGGCACTCACAAGAGAACCTTGGAATTTGAGGTGGGGGTTGGGAGGGAAGCAGAGAAGGAGCTGATTCCCTGGATTGCAGTGAAGGCCACAGCCCCTCCTTAGACCATGATTGGGGTGGGATGGGGAGGTGTATTAGAAAGTCTATTCCACACTAGCCGCTTCTCCTTAAAACCCCTTCCCCACTCATTTATTATCACCATCAACAACAATAAAAGCTATTATTCTTAGAACTCTTTATGTACCAGGCACTGTGCTAAGCACTTTCCATGAATTTTCTCATTTCACCCTCCCAGAGACCCTTCAAGGCGGGAAATGCCACTATCCCATTTTACAGAGGAGAAAGTTGTGGCTCCACAGTGTTAAGTAACTTGCCCAAGGTCGTACAGCTAAAAGGGACAGAACCCAAGATTTGAACCCAGACAGGGTGACTGCAGACACCCAGACATAACCACCACCCTCAGATGCAGGGTATCAGCATGTAAAGAGTTCTAGAAAGTGAGGTAGAGAAACTGAGAGTCCAAGAGAAACAAAGACTGCCAGACTCAGTTTGACCCTGGCAGAAATCCCCTCCATGATCTCTCCCAGCATCTTATCACCACCAGATCTAGAGAGCTCTACCAATTTGCTGTGTGGCCTGGGGCATCCCTCTTGCCCTCTCTGGGCCTCTGCATCCCCTTCTGGGCTCTATCACAGGGGCCTTTCAGGTTGGCCAGGCTGTGATGGTCTCCTCACCCCGCTCCAGGAGCCTGTAGTCTGGCCAGAGTGGAGCCAGGGAAACGCATAGGGGAAATGCCTGGGGACCATCTCAGGCTTCACTCCCCTCTTGATCCTCAGCAAAGATGCTTCTCCCCAAGGCGGAGGCAGTCTCCAGCCCAGACATCAAAGGGCCTATGCGGCTGGCGCTTTGATGGGAGTCTTGTAAAGTAATAGGAAACATGAGGATGACACTGTGCCCCAACCCAAAGCGTAAGCCTAGGAAAAATGAAAAGAAGAAACTCTTGGCAGCCCTCTTTGCAGGCTTTGGCTGAACTCAGCTCCTTGCAGCTGCCGGCAGCCTGTTCTCTCCCTACTAGGCTGTTTGCAGCCACCCCAAGGGATGCAGGTCCTTGCATGGCTGTGGGGCTGGGGGCCTCTTCCCACAGCAAAGAAACTTGTCTACAGGGACCCATTTCTCCCAGGCTCCAGAAAGCACTGCAGAGAGTGCCAAAGCTGGGGGCCATGGAAGGGCTCACAGGGACTCAGATTGAACCCTCATTTAGAGACCCTTTAGCCTGTCTCAAACCTTGAGACTGTGTGGTCCATAATCCAATAATTTGCTCTTTTTCCTTCTTGCCAAATGCATCAGGAGCAACTGACCAGACCATGGAGGCCTGTCATTCCCCTGCTCAAAACCTTCCAGGGTAGCAATTTGGTGATATCTACTGAGTTAAATGCACATACCCTTTGACCAGCAATATCACTTCTAGGAAGTTACCTGGCACACGTAGCAGCCCATATGCTCGAAGGTGCACGTACCAGGATATGATCATTGCAGGATTGTTTATGGAAGCAAAATGATAGAAACAATGTCAATGACCATTAGTAGAGACTATGTAATGAATCACAGAACATCCACACAGCAGGACAGCATGTGGGGGTAAAATCAATGAGACAGACCTATGTGTGCTGCCCAGAAACAACCTACGAAGCATACATTGCAGCAGAATGACGCATATAACATGCTGCACTATAAAAAGGAGGGGACCGATACAATGAATCAATACAGCCTAGACTATCTCTCCAAGGACGTGTAAAACCGGTCAACAGAGGTTGCTTCTCGGGAGGGAACTGGAGAAGGGGGAAGGGAAATTTATTTTTTACCGAATGTTCAGAAGTACCATTTGCTTTTTTTCTTTTTTACAATGAGCATGCAGAATAAATTGTTTAATGTCAAAAAAAAATGCGGAAGCCTTTTATAAAAAAATTGTTCTTTACTCTGTAGAGGATAAAGTCCAAAGGCCTCAGGCTGACTTTATGGCTCCTGGGAGCCCCTAGAAGCTCCACCCCAGCCTCCTCTTCCCTTCTCTGTGCCTTCCTGCACGCGCCCCTACACAGACAGAATGCAATCCTGTCCTCTTCTGACTCCTGCATCCCTGTGCTGAGGCTCTGAGTACTTTCTTCCATGGCTGCCACAGAAGCCCGTTCCTTGCCAACACATGGAGCCCCTTTTTCTCTGGGCTGGGACAGACAGCCTAAGCTGGCTCTCGGGGCATTCTACCTGGCCTAACACACACCCCCAACTTCAGGGGCTGGTGTTTCGGGAGTCCAGAATAGTGAGGAAGTTTCAGGTAGAGCCTATGGAACCAAAAACTCACTAAGAGGTCCTTCCTTCCACAATCTGCATCCCCCAGAGTACATGTGAGAGTGGGAAATCATGCGTGGAGATATGAGATGGGGCTGGTGGCCAGGCTGGCTCTAGGGAGAGATGGAGGCTGGTCCTCCCACCCCAGGCCTGGGACCTCATTCCACCCCCGGGGGCCTGGGATCAACCCTGACAACTTTACTGGGCTTTGAAAAAGTTATCTGGATCCACGCCTGACAAAGCCCAGTGAAGCTGGCCTTCCCCAAAATGCAAGGGAAATGCTAGATTTGGCCCTGTGAGAGATCCAACCTTTCCTCTTAAAGAAAAAATGGAGTCCCAATAACTTGTCCCAGGTCATGCAGATACCTCAAAAGAGACAGGACTAGAATAAAGGATTTTGACTTATTTCCCAGAGGGTGTTTCACATAGTGGTGAGAAAACAGGGAATTGGGGTCACCTAATTTGCTGTGTGACCTTAGACAAATCTACTTCACTTCTCAGAGCCTATCTGCTCATCTCTCATAAAAGGGAGTTGAATTCTGTAATTGTCCCTTCTAATTATGATGCTGAGCTATGTTTCATGTTAACAATATAATAAATAAAAATATCTGACTTTAGCATTCTCGAGTTTCATGATTACAATTAACATTCTAACAATCTAACATTCTAAAGTTCCACCCACCCATCCGCCCATCCGCTTATCCACTCACACATCTGTTCACCCACCTACCTACCCAGCACCATTCATCTGTGTGTTCTTTCACTCACCCACCCACCCACCCATCCATCCAAACATACATACATGCATACATATATGCATCTATCCATCCACCCATCCATTTGTTTAACAAATATTTCTTGTATTTTTGCTACATGCCAGAGTCTGAGGACACTCTGGTGAACACGGCAGACACCTCTCCTGCCCTCTCAGAGCTTGCAGCTAGGACACAATATCAATCCAACAATCCCATAAATGAGTAAATAATTACAAACTATGTAGGAGAAGCCCTAGTTTTAGAAGTGCTATTCTGGAGGAATCAGACCACATCTCCATGAGTGGTGAGGGTGAGGGGCGGGCCCCAGGGTGGGCTTCCTTGAGGAGGAGTCACTCTAGCTGAGACCTGAAGGAGGGGGAGATGTTTAACTAGAAGAGGGGAAATCATGGTGGAAAGTAAGTCTATGGGTTGATTTAGGAGGTCCCTGCCTAAATCATGTATTGGTTCTACTACAGTGTGATTGATTCTAATCTCTGTGATTTGGCGGATTAACTGAAAAAATCACAGTACTGGCCTCGGCTGCCCCACCCGACAGAGACAACTGGCAGGGGTGGGGCTTCCCTTCTCCCTTCCCCATTTTCCAGCCCCACCAGGTCTGCCAAGGCCAAGGGCAGCTTCTGCCTGGCACTCACCTCCACTAGCCTGGCATGCTGGCCTGTAGCCGTTCCATATACCAGGGAACTTGATGCCGAGACCTCCTGAGGATCTTCAGAGCCTGTCCCCAACAGTGTCCGTCTCTGGGGGTGGCACAGCCACTAGGAGTCTCTTGGCTCCTCCTTCTATGGGGCCTGGTTTATGACACCAAGGAGACCTTTGCCCAGCTCAGTAACTCTGTGTCAACCCTGGCAGAGTCTCCAAGGGCTCCCCAGACCTGGGTATCTGGGCCAGGCTCACCTGTCGACCCTTTCTTCGAGGAAGAATCTGAGGGATGCCATAAGTTCATGTGGCTCCCTTAGCCATAAGCTTCCTCTCTAGCTCCTCTGTCCCCTCATTGGTCTAGGACTCACCAGTTACATTTCAGCCTCCATACCTTAGCTCAAACAGTGCCCACTTCACAGAATGCACCCTCTCGCCTCCCATCCTTTCAAGGCGCTGCTCAAACCCGAGCTCCTTGCCAAAGCCTTCATCTGTTGGGGGCCCCTGTCCCCCCGCCCATTCCAAGGCAGTGCAGCCTGGTGCAACAGCTTGGGTTTTAGAGAAAACAGACCTAGGCTTGAGTCTTGACTGGCTCTTTTATCTGTACGATGGGGGAAAGATGGTAGTAATAATGTCTACTTGCTGGGCTAGCAGGAAGAGTAAACAAGAGAATACACATCAAGTGCCTGCTGCATGCAAGCACCCAATGCATCGGAGAGAGGATTAATGTTGGGGCTACTTTGAACTCCTGTAGGAATCCATGTCTGATCACGTAGTATTCAGAACACAGCACATGTTGCCTTATATCATTAGTTCCCAAAATTAAAGCCCTGGCCTGGGTAGGGGAAGCCTTAGCTATTAGGCCTGGCTCTGCCTCTCACTCTCCATTTGATCTTGGGCAAGCCGCTTCCTTCTGGGCCTCATGAGATTGGATGTGCTGTCAGTCCCCTGAGACCAGGAACCTGGGCTACCTTCCCCAACTAGACCCAGCATCAACCTCAGTGCCAGGCACACAGTAGGTAGGTCCTGGGGGTTGGCTTGAGAAGGTGAAGGAGGAGAGAGAGGGGAGAGACAGGGAGGGTGAGGGAAGGAGAGGGAAAGGGTTCAGCAACATGGGGGGGGCAGCTGCTGCTCCCTTCCAGTTCAGAAGCGCAGGTCTGGGAAAAACTCTGAATCTATACAAGAAGCCAAGAAGGTGGTTTACAGCCCAGATTTACTGCGTCTCCAGCTGCCTGAATCTGGACAAGCCAGGTCTGTTCAACTGTGTACCAAGGGCTGGGTGAGGCATGAGGTGGGGTTTATGTGGGGAGCACTCAGCTCCTGCAGCTGGGCAGGAAGGCAGCGTTCAGGGAGAGGCATGGACCAGGGTGTGGTGGAGTGGGGGGGCAGTGGGGGCCCCGGGCAGGGCTCCTCTGCTCAGCACCTCTGGCACCTTAGGTGAGAGACTTCACCCCATCTGTGCAATGGAGCTGATGATGGGAGGATTAAACAAAGCCTCGGATGGGCCTGGCACATGGTAAATGCTCAATAAATGTTATTTCAATTATTATAATTATTCTATTACTGTGTGTCTGAGTCTGATCACATGTGCATGGGGCAATGAAAGTGCAGGCTTCAGTCAGGCTCTGTGTGTGTGTGTGTGTGTGTGTGTGTGTGTGTGTAGGGTAGAGAATACAGCTGGAAGTAACTGTGTGCAAAGTTGAATGAGAGCATGGGCACACAAATGTCACAAAAGGTGCCGGTTCCATACAGGTGACAGAATTCTGGGGTTCCAGGAAGCCTTGAGAGGTCACCCCAAGTCCATTCCCTTCCTCCAACTTTCTCTGAGCTGTCACAGCTCGTGCTGCTTGGTCACACATCCCTCTCCCAGAGGAGGAGTAGCCACGTCTTCTTTAAGTAGCTTGCTCTGGCACTGAGATGCTCTCACCCCAGCCAGGTCTTCCCTGTGTCCCTCGGGGGGAAACTGTCACTGCACAGGCCCATGCCTGGGCAAGTGCTCATGACATGGACGTCCTGCCCTTGTGCCCACCACAGTCCCCTCACTAGTTGCAGAACTCCCTGCCAGTAGGGTGGGATTGTAGAGGAGCTGCTGTCATTCGCAGACTGTGTGAACTGATGAGAACTGTGACACTGGCTCTCTGCCCCCCCCGCCATTACAGATGGGGAAAGTGTGGACCAGACAGGATTTATCCAAGGTCCGCTCAGTTCCAACCCACCACTCCCCAACCCTGTGCTTCTGGGTCTGTAGGCAGACTCCGTCTGTCCAGAGTGCCACTGCAGCCACAGATGAGGGTCTCTGCAGGCACCAGGCACTACCAACCACCTTCCTTCAAAGGTGAGGTCAGAGTGCAGTGGACATTGAGGACAGCTTTGGGGGAAGGAGCACCTGCCTGTGAGTTAGATTGGCTTATACTTCCTGGAATTCATCCTAAGGAAATAATCCACATGTGTACAAAGGGGTAGGTACAAAGGGATTCAATGCTGCCTTGTCCATACTAGGGAAATTTTGAAAATTACCTAAATGCACAACAACATGGGGCAGCTACTCAATGGAAAAGCACTAAAAAGTTGAGGTGGACCTACAGTTTCTGACCTGGGCAGGTGTTCACAGTGTGATGTTGAGCAGAGAAAGGCAAGTTACAAAGCTGGATGGATGCAAGGAGCCCGCTTTTTTGAAAAGTATGCTTACATTAATATACATGACAGTACTTCAAAAAGTTCATTAAAAAATAAAATTAAAAGATGATATGAATCTTTCCATGAACTTTTGGAAATACCCTTGTACATAGGCCCAGAATATAAAAAATAGAAGAATTACACCAACATGTTGGCAGCTAATCTTTCTACATGGTGAATCTTGAAGTGATATTTCATTCTCTTTTTTTGTTATTCCATATACATTTTTTTCTGTTCTCTTCTAGTTATTAGATGTTTAATAATAACATCATTGGAAAGTGCAGACAATAGAGCCCTGCAACGTTCTACAACAAATCACAGTACTTGAGGAGCTAAAGAGCAATAAATATATACCTGGAGTCTACCTTAGCACCTGCTGGTGGAAACTTCTCTGAGCAATCCAGAATCTGCCTTCAGACCCACTCCTCAAATCACAAATCCAGGGGCCTCACCTGGATTTTCTTACCCCGTGAAGGGCTCAGGGCCCAGTCACACCTCTCCCTATAGCTCTGGCCAGAATTACCCAAGAACCTCAGGCAGGTGGAACATTTTCCTCTTTAGAGCTGAAAGCCCTTGCCTGGGCAGCTATCTGCCTCTCTGAACAGGACAGTATGGGTGAGAACCACCATCCCCAATTCTGAACAGAGTCAAAGCCCAGGGAGACACAGCTACTGGCCAAAGGTCAGCAGTAGAATTAAAGCCACCTGAGCCCAGCTGCTGAGGAGGAGGTAGACAGGCTCAACATCTGGGCAGCTGCCCTCTGGCCCACAGCCGGCCTCCCCTGCCCCCCATCCTAGCTCCCTAAAGGCTGGGAACATCTGGCTGCTGGCCTGGCTCCAGGAGGGGTAAGCAAGGGGGCCTCCTTCCTCCAGGCCTGGACTCTGCCACAGTGCAAGGTACATCAATCAAGCCTGCAGGGCTGGCTGGTGCTGCGAGAGGAGCCGGCTTCTTCCCCACCCCCATTCCAGACATTCCTGCGTAATGGAATCTCCTTTCCTGTTCATTTATTACCAACCCGAAGAGCTTCACCAAGCCTGGTCTGCAGACCCAAGCCCCACCAAGCCCCACAGACACTGACTTTTCCTGGGTAAAGGGATTGCCTGGGGGGACCTGGAAAGAGCTCCAGACCCTACTGCTCACTGTGCTCCTCTGCCCTCAGGGACTTGCCCAAGGGGCCAGCTCTGCTGGGCACTTCACGTGGGGGCTCTTGAGTGTCTTAACCTGTGAGATGAGCATCCTCTCATTATCCTCATGTTAACAGATGAGAAAACTCAGGCTCAGAGACGTTAAGTCACTTGCTCAGAGCCTCACAGTGAGACAATGAAAGAGTCTGCCTGATCCCCAAACCCGAACTCTTTCCTTACCCTCTTATTCTGTTGAAAGACTCTTCTTGCCATTGAATGGTCTTGGCGCCCTGCCGGAAATCAGCTGACAGAGGTACAGATGTATTTCTGGACTCTCAGTTCAGATGGAAATCGATCTATACATCTAGCTTTGTGCCAACACCACACTGTCTTGCTGACTGTTGCTTTGTAGTAAGTTTTGAAACCTGGAAGTGTGAGTTTTACTTTATTT
>NW_007726323.1:41681-42568 GCF_000696425.1 Galeopterus variegatus
CACCACACTGTCTTGCTGACTGTTGCTTTGTAGTAAGTTTTGAAACCTGGAAGTGTGAGTTTTACTTTATTTTTCTTCTTCAGGATTGTGTAGGCTATTCTGGATCCCTCCAAATTCTATATGAGTTTTTACAATCAACACGTCAATTTGTACAAGGAGTCAGCTGAAATTTTGATAGGGATTGTGTTGAATCTGTAGATCAGTTTGGCCATCTTAACAATATTAATTGCATCTTCCAGTCCATGAATATATTATGTTTCTCTATTTATTTAGACCTTTAATTTCTTTCAACAGATTTGTAGTTTTCAGAGTATAAGTTTTGTACTTTTATTAAATTTATTTCTATGTATCTTATTCTTTTTCATGCTATTGTGAACAGAATTGTTTGCTTCATTTAATTTTTGGATTGTTCACTGAGAATGTATACAAATACAATTGATTTTTGTATATCGATCTTGTGTCTGCAACCTTGCTGGATATTTATTAGTTCTAATAGTTTTTAGTGCATTCCTTAGGATTTTTTCTACACAAGGTCATGTCATCTGCGAATAGAGGTAATTTTACTTCTCCCTTTCCAATCTGGATGCCTTTTCTTTCTTTTCCTTGCCTAATTGCCACGACTATAAACTCCAGTATGATGCTGAGTAGAAGAGGTGAATGTCCTTGTTGCGGCCCTTCCTTCTTCATGTCCCACATCTCCCCTTCCTTTCTTATGCTTCCTTGTCCCCTTCCTCCTCCCTAACACAGTATGGGGAGGACTCTAGGAGGGAAAGGTGTGTACACAATGTAAGCGACAAGAGGAAAAGGAGAAGGAAGGAGATTAATTTACTAGTCACTTAAAAAGCTCAGGGACTAGGGGCCGGCCCGGTGGCGCACTGCTACGGTGC